>NW_006160067.1:136483-191824 GCF_000334495.1 Tupaia belangeri chinensis
TATTCCACCCCCTGGCAATAACAAAACAAATCAGAAAACGAACCCAATAAAAACCCTTCCTAGCTTTATCTGTAAAAGAAGATTAATGAGAGTACTCAATTTTTATTCCCTAGGGTCTTAAAGGAGTCAAATAAGGTAATAAATACACAGTGCAGAGGTTGGCCTAGAGTAAATCCTCATTATTAAATAGGGAGAGCTTCCTCAGTAAATGGTTGTGGGATTTAATTAATTAATGCGTTTTTAAATATCTACATCAGATCCTGGCACACAAAAGACCCCCAAGAAACTTAACTCCATCGCCCTTTCCGCCTGCCTTTCCCTTCCTTCCTTCAGAGGGACCCACGCCCCAGGCTCTCCTCGTCCAGGAAGCAGGCGGAAAGCCAGGGGTAGGGTGTGCTGCCACCTAGCGGCAACTCTTCACTTACCGGGCAGCCTGGCTTTATTTACTTCCTTTCTTATTTATTTCTCTTAAGGCCTCAGGAAATCACATAAACCCTTTTGTCACAGACAACAGGATTTCTGCGGCCTTTGGCCTCTGCCGGATTGGCTTGCTCTTATCTCTAATGCGGCTTTGTGGGAGGTTTTCATGTATAACTAGAACCAGTTTCTTTCTGCTGCAAAGGACAAGGGGCAGAAAACCACTCTATAGAGTCCTGGTCATGCCCAGATGGAAGTCAACAGGACTCAGAATGGAAGGGACTCACCACGGAGCACCTTGGGCCCTTCTGAGACTTGTAGCCTCCAGAGAGCAAAGTTGCTCTCCTGCCTCAGTTTGCGTCTTTTACCGGGCTCTCCCAGCTGAAAGAAGAGGTTGCTTCATTTCCCCAGGAGAAGAGGACATAAAGAAAGAAAAACACAATCAGTGCAGACATTTATGCTGATGGGGTTCACCCTTCCCTTTTCTGGAGCTAAGGATATGTCCTGGTGGGTATGAATTGTGTAGGTTCATAAAACTTCTCCCATCTAGCAAACCCATTCCTCAGGGTTTGTGGAGGAGTGTTTGTGACAGAGAAGGAGTATAAACCTTAACTCCTGTTTTAGTCACTGTTGAGCAATCCAACGTTGGAAAAATGATTTAATCTCTCTGGGCCTCCAGTTTATAATTGGGAATAATGATCATAATGAAAATGTATATGATGATGTAAAAATGTTGGCCTGAAGATATGAGATAATATTTAAACACCATAGATTTTTTTTTTTTTTGAGAGGTTTTCGCTACAGGGCACGTGTGCTCACCAGAAAGACAGAGAGACAGAGAGAAAGAAAGCGAGAAATCACCCCCAGGGGAGATGGCCATGCCTCTATCCCTTCTCCTCCATTCTCCTCTCGGGATCTTGGGCACGCAAGCACATGCGCCTGGTGTGAGTTTAAGCCACCGGGTCCGGGACTCGAACCGTGTTCGACTACGTGGGAGTCCAGTGACATAGCCATTATGCTAACTGCTGGTCCCAATATCATAGTGTTTGATATCTGGCAAGTTATCCAAAAAACTTTTAAAAGCCAGAGTCTTACTATATCATGATCCTCTCGTCTTAGCCTTCCAGATGGTGAGCCCTCATGCTTACTCTTTTCCATTTTCTTTTTTAGGGTATTGCCCTGTTGCCCTTGTCAGTTTTGGGCAAGATCCTCCTGCCTCAGCCTCCCATCACTGATTTACCAGCACATGCCATAGTGCCCAGCACCATGACCGGGCGGGACTAGGAATTTACTCTGGGGCCTTCCATGTGGCCCCAGACCACAGGGCACCCCATCTTAGCAGCATGCACCACCACCACTGGGATCCCAAAAGTCTCTTCTTCCCTTTCAAGGTTCTATTCATTTTCTTTCTAGGCTGCATGCTGCAAAGGGCACAGTGGTGGGGGCTGGGACGGCAAGGGGCTCTTCCAGGGTTAACAGTTGAAGCTGAAAGTTCTGTGATCATGAAGTCTGGCAAGGAGTCCAGGGTCCAGGATGAAGATAGGCGAATGAGAAAGAATGCGTTGAATACAGGGAGTCTACTGTAGGTTATTTCATGGTTAACATGGTCTGCCAGAAATAAATGGATTTGAGCTCCAAGCCTAGTTGTGTTTATGACCTTATCCCATGCCATAAGGTAAGCATATTTCTTAGATAATTATTTCTATGTCCAGAGAGGTAAAGTGACTGGTTAAATTTTGCATATCTGGTCAGGATTTAACTTCAAACTTTCTGTCTGTCTGATTTAAAATCCTGGTGCACTCCAGTTACGGATAATTCGAAGCCATAAATCCCTTTAAGTGATTGTGAAGTTGCGTGTCTGCCTATTCAGTCTACTACCCAGTGAATCCCGCCAGCGCTAATACCCTCTTCACATTGCTCAAAAATCAAAACAGTTTCTAAAGACTTTGTTTGGTTTACAAAAGGAGATTACAAAATTTCAGAACTCACCCAAAATCTCTGAGAGCCCGGTAGTCTCTATGAACCTTGTTCTGTAGCCTACACGTTTTTAACCCCATCTGGAGCACAAATTAGATCCAGACTTTTTAAGTGTCTAGATCAGAGTCTTTCCATACTTAGTGCCCTGTCTTTTGAAGTAGCAGCTCAAAACTGGTGTGAAAGCCCTGAGAAACCAAGCACAGCCAGTCCCCTCACATGCATTGGGCTGCCTAGCTAGTGCCAGAGAGAAGACAGCCTGGGGAGTCAGAGTCTCTAGTTTCCAGCCACAGAATCCACACACAACCATTGGTGGCTTTTCTTCCTTCAGACTGATTCGTCTTAACTGTTTTTGGAGAATGGAGGGAAATGAGTTGACTGAAGAGTCGAATGAAGGGAAAAGTCTCGAAAGACACTACACATTTCTTTCGTAATCTTTAGCCTCTTGATGTTCAGGAAACAGTGAAAAATCATTGCTTGATTCCTTCAGGGAAACAGAACAAATTAAGAAAAACACCAACAGCAGACAAGTAGAGCAGAGACTGCAACAGAGAGGAACAATAGAGACAGAAATCTTCAGGCTTGTTGACTTTTAAGATATATATATATAATATGAGTTTTATACATATATATGTATATATGTATATAAAAATATGTATCTTAAAATGTTCCCCACCCAAACCTAATTCTAAGAGTGGTATTATGATACATTTTAAACCTCCCAACCAATAACTTCTTCAATCTCCTTTCCCAAATTCAAACGCACTACAACACACACAGTGATTACCTATGTCCATGGGGAGGGGGAGCTGTAGTTATTATGATAACATTTCTCTTTGTTCAGAAAGGTCTAATTTCATGCTCTTGTTTCTAAAGATTCCGTTCCTGTCAGGCTACATGGGAACTCATGCTAATTATTTAAAAAATTAGAAATTACAGGTCCAGCTAAGTGAAACAATGGTAGCATGGTGCTCAAGGTGGGCGTGAGCCACATGGAGGACTGTGCATTCAGTTCCCCAGTCTGCACATACTGGGCATGTGACCATGATCTTGGCCGGCTGGGAAGCTGGGGCTGAGGGATCACGTCATGGCACCCCGATGGAAGTGACTGTCTCCATCCTACTCTCATGTAAGAAATAAGTCAATGTCTCAAAATTGAAATGACAAATTTTGTATCTAGGAAACTTATTTTTTCCTTTGATATCAATTGCTGTGTTACAGGGCTGCTATCCAGAGTGTGGTGTTTAGCGGACACTTTCTAATCCATGGGAAAAATAAGAAATGCCTCTATGCCTCAGTCTGATCAATAAATCCAGCTTTCTTTCAAGAGTGCTGGCAGAGATGAAGAAAGCCAATTTCTAATTCTATTGAATTTTCAGACAAGTCATGATGCATTTTTACATAGAAAAACAGAAAAAAAATATGTCATGACTTTTCCAGCAGCCCAATAGTTCAGTAATTAGGTTCCTATGCCCTTGGCACACTCCAACACATTCCAGGGACATGGCCAAGGATGCTTCCAAGAAAGGGATATCGTACAGCAGGTCTCATATGTGAGCAGTAGTGAAGTTGAAGATGAGCCAGTCAGTAACGAGGTCACCATGCAGGGTTTGAAAACAACTTGAGATCATGTCATGATTAGAATGAACGGAGCCAGTACATCAGGACTTGTCTGTAAATGGGGGAGGCGTGTTGGAATCCTGCCTTACAGGATTTCATCAGGGGAGTCTTCATGAGTGAAAAGACATAGGCAAGGATAAAGACAGAGACCTCCCCTTCCTACAAGTGGGGAAGAAGGGGGTCAGAGAAAGTCATTGTCAAAAGCCCAGTTGGCTCTAGTGTGACTGTTGTGAAGGTCTCTTCAGTGTCTTTCATCTTCCAGGCAGTGCGACAGCCTGGGATCAGAGCTGTCCCTCCGGTGCTTTCTAGGACACTCATTAGCCGCTCAGGGGCCTCGCCTGCCTCACATTGGCTTCCAGCCCCCATGTGTGTGCTCTAATTTTAGTCACCAGGCTCTTTCTTGTGTGGGTTCTGGGAATGAGATGCCATGTTGTACCTCATATCTAAATTAGGCCCATGTTAATTCTCAGTTTCAAATATGTTTTGTCAAGGTTAAAGCCTGATGCTGCCCATTCCATTCCTTTCCAAGGTGGGGATTTTTGCTTTTACTCCCATCCTGACTCAGTTGGGACTCATTCAATTTGCTCTCAAAAGACTCTACTGCCTTCCAGAATCTTCACAATGTTACTCCTCCCCGTCATCATACGCATCTACTTGCAGGAAAGTTCCTTTTCTTTCTAGCTCTCAGTAATGCTTTCCAACACTTTTTCTAGGTGGACTCCCTGACAGCTCTTTCTCCCTTTTTCTCCTTCAGAGCTCCTGCTTTCTCTGGAACACAGAAGGTAAGAGGGATCTCCCAGGGTAAGGTGCCTTGCATCTTGAGCCCAAATGGCTTTGATTACTATTTCAGAAGAACTGTCTGGAAGTCCAGAAATACAACACTCTCTCTTTTTCCAGAGAAACAGAACCAATATATAAAGATAGCCAGACACACACACACACACACACACACACACACACACACACTCAGAAATACCCTTAACATGGTCTCATGCCATGACGCTCTCCCACCTTCCCAGCCAGCCAGGCTCACAGGTACACAACCAGCACGTACAGGAGGACCCAGGACTCAACTCCAATCTTTATATGGCTTCTGGCATCACAGAATTTGTGCTACCTCAGCACCACTGCTGCTGTGCCAGGAAAGCACTTTTTAAAACTAAATTATTATTTTATTATTATTATTATTATTTTCATTTGACTGGAGAGAGAAAGGCAAGCTGCCTGGCCTGGGACTCGAACCATGTTTGGGCATGTGGGAGTCCAGTGGTTTAATCTCCATGCTACCTGCTGGCCCCTAGGAAAACACTTTCAATGTTCAGCCTTGGAGAAGTGGTAGCTTAAGGGGATAAGATCCTTTTGTCTTTCTTTCAGTGTCTTGGGCACCCATTTCCTTCAGGTACATTTCTGGTGCACCCACTTTCCCTCTTACCTGTCTCTTCAGACTAGTTCCTCAACTCACAGCTGCCACCCTTACCCCATCTATGTGTCTGGTTTGCCACAGGGTTGGGTTTCTACATATCTCTAGCTGAAGACAAACTCGGTAGTATATTATAGTATCTGTGACCACAGTCGGCTCCTCTCACATCCTTCCTGTGTACCATGTTCTACCTGCATCAGCAAGTTACATCCTCACAACTACCCCACGAAGGACGATGATGTCTATTTTGTGACTGAAATGCAAAAGGATTAATGCCATTTGTTATGTTGCTCAAGGCTGCACAGCTATTAAATGGGAAGGCCACACTTCAATCCACACGTCTGACGCTGGAGTCTGAGCACACCGTAATAACGCTGCACTCCCTGCTCCTGCCTCTCAAGGCACTTTCACAAAAGGCTGAGTAGCTGGCTCAAGTGGCAATTTTCATCTCTGATTCAGACTGGTAGATCCAAACTCAGTGATCTTTCCAAGCACTGGCATAAACAGAAGGACTGAAAATCCTGTGTGACTTCTCTGTGAGCAATCAGGGGCTGTGTTCTGCAGCAGGTCATTCACTATTCACTATTCATCGTCATAAACTTTCAGACACATTGAAGGTCATGATTGAAAACAGTTATTTTAAGAGATAGCATTGTTCTCAAAAGCCACAGTAGGACCATTGTAGAATGATTTTAACTCAGATCTATATTCAGAGATGAATTTTTCTTTCAGCTCAAATGACGCAAGTCTGTCAGTTGGGCTGTGAGTGGGAGGTGGGGACAGAAAAAAAGGTGTGGGCAAGTGTCCATTGGCTCCATCTCTTGCCCACCTTTGGGTAGTTGCTTATTCCCCCTGTACTTTGCAAACTTTCAAATTCTGTGCTTCAGCCTCGCTTCTCCAGTTCATTTAATTTTTCATAGGAATATTTTTCAATAAGGGCAAAGCTTTAAGGAAAATTGAAAAATGTGAGACCTGCATAATGAAATGTTTTTGCAAAAAGATGCAAGATTTTCTTCAGGTCATGTTTTCCTTCAGATTTGTTGTGAGGAATATGTTAAAAGCATAACTGCCTTTCTCCTGGAATTTTGCTTCACTCTCAAACACTTCCTCTACTCCCACAGCTAGTCACTGCTGAAGATCTGAAGATTGGGATGACAATGTATGGGTGAGGAGAGCTACAATATAAACAAGGAGACTTCAGATAGTTCGTGAAAAATAAAACTAAAGTATGAGTTTGATTTGGGGCAAACATTTTTGAAACATCATGCATCATTTTTTCATAATACACAATTTCTGTGAGTTTTTTGAAGGCCTCCTTATACAAATAATATGTTATGGAGAACTGAATTGTTGGTCTTACTCCTCTGCTTTTCTTTTAGTAATGTCATATATCGACCCTCTTACTCTTTCTGGGCAATGCATTTTTTTCTGTCTTGGCCACTATCTTATTTAGCCCAGTGCATTTTAACAGATGTCTCATCTGTGCCATCTTCTACTTGTGTCATCACCATTAGAGTATACTGCCCCAGAATAGGAGAGATACAGGATCATGCCTGAAACGAGCCCATAACCTATATTCAAGTCCACCCAAACCAAGCTGAGGTGCCTTAAATCTCAGCTCAGTGAAGACACAAAAGACCTACAGTACATTTTAATTCTTTCTTTTTCTCAAGAAAGAAATGCTCATTTTTGTAACACATTGAGGCTGGAAGTGGTTTGCTATATCTCATTTTTTTGTGTGAAAATAGCAGATATGATTACATGAATCATATCAAGAAACTGACATGTAGTGCAGTGGTTAAGTGCTTGTATAGAAAACTGGATCCCACATGGTCGACTGAGGTCTGGGTCTTGACCTGGTGGCTTGTGGAACACATCAGATATGCACATCCAAGGTCGTGATGGAACAGACAGATGGAGGAAATGGGATTGCAGCATGGCCATGCCCCACTGGAAGGGGCTTTAACTCTCTTTCTCTTGAGCACACACAACATCTGGTAATTGAAAAAAAAATCAGGACTAATCTCACAACACAGAGCTAGACTATATAGAACTTCTAGTATTCACTAAGTGCCAACATTGGGCTGGAAGCTTCACATGTTCTCTCATTTAAATTTTACAACCACAATAAAAGGAAGGTGTTGTCATACTCACTTTACCGAGATTCAGAAAAATGACAGGGCTTTCTTGCTGCCCCATGTGTTAAGTAGAGCCAACTGTGAATCTGAGATTTTTTTTATTAAGCCTGCTCTTCTTTATTAAAACATTTTTCTTTTTGACTTCATTCTCTAAAGTTGAATTTGTGTATGTTTCTGTAATGCGTGGAGAGAAACAGTAATCATACTTTCCTTGCTACTACAGTTTTTGATTCAGAGCATATTCATGTGCGTCTGTTTTTTATCTCAATATGCACGTTCGCTCTTGTAGATACAAACAGTGGGGATTACTCTGGCCATTTTCCAGACCAGGACACTGTAATGCACCAGTTTGGCCTTAATGTTCTCCTCAGTTTAATTAAACTTTAGATAGACTTCTTCCTGACTTCAGGCTCACTTCTGTGTTTTTAGATCATTTTAAAAAAAACATGCAAATGTGAATTCCTTTCTATCCCTTTGAGATGTAAATCTTCTCCCAACCTTTTGCTAGTAGCACACATGAAGACTGTCTTTTTCAAGGACCTGGGAGCCATCCCTTTCAAATATATCATCAAGAAAGAGGGTGCCTGTATCTCCCAGTCTCTGGACGATGGGAGCCCCCCTTCTCTGAGTGGCAATCAGCAAACATGGCTGGCCTCATCACATTCCCCTGAAGCCCTCCAGTCCCTTTTCACTAGCTCTTGACCCTATTGCAATAGCCTTGAATAATGTGTTCCTTGCTTGCTTAACTCCATCCAGTGCATTTTTCTTTGACATGAATTAAGGAATGATTCATTTAAGAACACTCAGTGAAGGATGGCTGGGGCTTAAACTCAACTTCAGTCTCTGGCTCCAAATCTAATGCTTTCTTCTGTTATTTCACTTCTGCTCTTACTCATTTGTTATTAATATTTATGTCTCTTGCTGTTTCTTCTTTTCTCTAGCTTAACCTTCTGAGGTTTTTGCCTGTCAACTTTTTGTTAGTTTTACTTGGCTTCTGAAAGCAGACCAAGGACCCCAGGTCCAGAGCCTCAGCCGTCCCACTGTGTAAGAGAGGTTTGGCCGCAGGCCCTTAGAGACCATTAGAAGTCTCAGAGGATTGCTTTGTTCAATACTCTAGAAAATTCCCCCAAAGTATTTTATTTGAAGCAGTAGCATGGGCTCCAAGAAATTTTTAATTAAAAGTGCATTGTCTGAAGATTCAACTTGTGGTCTCCTATTATTTATCATGACATTCTCTGCACTTTTTGCAGCTGAAACACTAGAATAAAAAAATGTTTTCCTTTTCTCCACAGGATGGCAGCATAAGTTAATGTAAACCTCACCATAACTATCCTTTGAAAATCCCAGACGTGTTTTGTTCAGAATTGACCAGTCAACCCTCCCTTTCCTACAGCCTACAATGTCCTATAACTCCACCCTTAGATATTTCTCAGTTTCCCCTTCTCTGTATCAAACAAAGGCAACCCCTTCAGTTCCAAAAGGACATCAGTGAATGAAAACTCATACAACTGCTTCATTATAAAAGACCCCCACACAGGATGCCAGAGTCCAGCTGCCCACAAAACCACATGCAACTCACTCTTAGTTCAGGGCTGCTGCGTAGTTGTTTATAAATAGCAGTGGTCAGTTACACACTGTCAGCAGCATTGACCTAATCACTGTTAGTCAATAAAGTCATTGAAGTTTAATAGCTTCGTTGGTAGTGGATTGGCTCAGGTCCAGGCTAGAAGGAAACAGTCTCAATGCATAGTCAGATGGGAATTTTTAATCAGAGCAGGATGACTTCAAACAGACCCAGTATCAGGAAATGACTGCAAACCATGCTGAGCTAGCTCTCCTCTACTCAGGAAAATAAAGGAGACACATAAAATTTTTTTCTAAGTTATTCATTCGTTCATTCTATGATTGAGAGAGAAAGAGAGCAGCCCCAATTGGGTCTTGACACTGTGAACTACACCATCTTCAGCCTGCTGGTGTCATGGGCACATGCCTGCTCTGAGCTCTCAGGGAGGTTTCTAGATATGAACCCACAGCCTACCCAGGAGTGTTAGCCTTGCAGAGTGTCACATTCTACAGTTCTGCTACTGTCTAACCCACAAAATAATTTTTGAAATTTGGGAAATTAGATACTGCATGCAGATTTTCCGTAAGAGGCAAGAATATTCCTCAAATCAATAATTGAAATAACATTCTAGCGTCACTTGGTGCAGGGGTCCAAAGTTACCCTTTTCTTTATCTCTTTAGAAAGTGAGATAATTTTCTAAGGTACACTTCAGTCAGTCATTACATCCTTCTGGCAGAAACATCTACTTTATTCTTAAGCATCTTACATTTTCATTGTAATATATCTTCAAAAATTGGGAATTAACCAAGAAAAAGGTAGATTACAACTGCAAAGTTGTTTTTCGTCTTTTTTCTCTTGTTTTCTGAAGTAGCAACATCTTCTTTGCTAATATGCTCTTTCTTTTGGTTCTGTTTTGATACTGTATTATAAATTATTTAAAAGCCAATGCCAGCTATCACTCTGCCTTATCTTCCACAGTGTTTAGCAAAGGCTCAAGACACTCCTGTAAATCTGCTTTGATTGAGTCTTTACTAAATGAACATAGCATGAAGACAGTTAGTAGACATCTTTACGTAAGTGGAGACTTAACGCTTCTAAGACTGAAACTTTACTAAGGCCAAACTAAATACTTGCACTGAAAAATCACTCTCCAGATGTCTTCAACAAAATCCTTGGGGGGAAAAAATCTTTGGAAAGCATCTCCTCAGATTACTATGGAAAGACCTAGAGATGAACAGAAAATAGGATAATGTTTAACGTTAGTCTTTCTTTCAGGAAATAGAGAAAAACCATCATGATATTACATGATAGAAGCAATTTCCTTAATATTGCTTTTTAAACCTCAAATGTGTGTGTTTGTAGGCTTGAGAAATATGATGTATTTTTGAATGCAACTAGAAAGGTTTAACAAAGAAAGCCTTTTCTGGTCCCCATGGAGGGAAATCAGCTTTAGACTGTTAGCACACACATCTAAAAGTTCAATGAACTTCAGTTAGTTGCTATGCCAACCAGCAGAAGACCTGTCCAGATATGAATTGATCACACAAATAAAATCTCCCCAAAGATGATGCTTGTTTGGCTTAAGGGCACAGTCTTTGTAACAACCCTTGACAAATCATAGTCTGTCAGTTTGGAGGGCTTATTTGGACCCCTATCCAAATTTCCTCAGTGTGCTATAAAATACTTTAATTTATTTTTCCATGGGAAATGGAGCAGTTGCTTCCAAGAAGGGGGGAGGACCTTTTCTTTTATTTTCTCTTTCTCCTTTTCCTTTTCTTCTTCTTCTTTTCTTTCCTTTGCCCTTTTCTTTTTATTAGGTTTATGCCAGAGAGTGCATGTGCTCATCAAAGAGAGAGACAGAGAGATGGAGAGACAGAGACAGAGATAAAAAGTGAGAAATCATCCTCCAGGAGGGATGGCTACATGCAATCCTTTCTCCATTCTCTTTTTGGGGTTTTGGACACTCATGCACACATTCCCAGTGTATTTTTCAAGTTGCTGGACCTGGGACTCAAACCACCATTGACCATGTGGAAGTCCAGTGCCTTAACCACTATGCCACCTGCTGGCCTCTGATCTTTTCCAAAGTGTAAAATAGCATATGCAAAGAGTTACACATAGTTCTTGACTGTGAGGGGGGGAAGGGTGACTAGAACCAGAATAGTAAATTGTGGGAGCTATCTTGATTCCACTATCACCTCGAGTTAGGAAAGGGACTCTTCATCTTCATTGTTCAACGTCACACTCTCATGGGCAGGGCTTCTAGGCACTCTGTAAAAAGCCCTTGGTGAGTGTCTTTCAGAGAATATCTGTGTAGGGTTTTCTTTGAGTTTTTGTGTGCTCCATATCCCCAGAGAAAACCAATTTGAGATGAAATAAATGAGTAGCCAACTAGGATAACATGGCAGCTACACTGACTATTAAGAGATTGTGGGAGAAAGCAAGATGCTATCATATTTTTTCTGTATCTATCTCATTATTGTTCTCTTAAAAACTTACTTATATATATATATTTTTTTTTTTCCCTCTAGTGGTTAGACTCCTCTTCAGGATTCTGGGATATGTCTAATCTTAAGAAGAGAAAAGAATGTTCAGGAATATTTGGGATTGCCAGAAGTAAGATGTGATGCTCTACAAGGCTGATCTGCATGGAAAGGTTCTGGGGTTGTGTCCAGAGAACTCCAAGGATGTGCCATATTTCCAGTTACAAAATCATGGGACCATTTCTCTTTTTTTCCTATCCTATAGAAAGTAATGCAAGTATTTCCAGCCTGAAGAGAACAGATTCTGTTGGTGGTTTAGATTAAAAACCTCATTTGGAGAAGAAATGGAGAAATAGCTACATTCGTTAAATGTTTACCAGGTTAACACACTCCCATAGGTAGTTTATAAAAGCTGTAAGTTAGAATACCTGCAAGTTAGTGACAATTCTTAACCTGGTTCCTTTCTCTCTCTTCTATAATAAACCAGCCTTGAGCTGCTAAAGTAATCTTGAGTTAAATGCAATGATTCAAAAATATTCCCAAATAAATTTTTGTAATTGTTCATGATAGGTTCAGTATGCTATATCAACAATATTACGTGCTTTTTAGTTGTCATGAAGGCTGAGGCAGCACAGTGGGGGGGTCTAGTGGTCATGGCAGTAGCCATGGTCAATGGAAGTCTTGGTGCTGTGTTCCTGGAAGTACAGAAGAATGAAGTGAGGCCGAGATACTCATGCAGTATGGGTGTTTGATCTCATCCCCATTATCTCATGAACTACTATTGCAACACCAATTTTATAGCCAAGTGTTACCTGAAAAGAAAAATACATACTCTCTTATTCATATCTTAACTGCCTTCCATTCCAGCTCAGTGGAATATATTGGTGAGGAGCAAAAGCATGATTTCATAAGAAGTGATAGTAGAGGCTGGAACCATTGCAGAGAAAAGTCTGGATAACAAACGAAGCCTTCAGAAAAGCTGTGTAACTGGACATGGTTGGCAGGGAGCAAAAGGGACAGCAGTCCTGGAAACTGCTTTGGCTTTCCAACTGCTCTTATGGTAACTAAGAGTTTCTCCCAAGGTGGTTCCAAGTATCTGCTGTGGCAGTGTGCAAAGTGTGAGGAAGAACAAGGCACTGCAATTCCCTCACCTTTGTTTTAATCCAATCAGAGCAGACCTATTTTTACTTGTCATTTAAACTGAGGTTCTATAAAGGATCTCATATGAAGAATCAGATCTATTTTTTTTTTGGGGGGGGGAGAGGTTTTTGCTATAGGGCGCGTGCGCTCACCAGACAGACAGAGAGAGACATAGAGACAGAAAGTGAGAAATCATCCCCCAGGGGGGATGGTCACGCTGCAATTCCTTCTCCTCCATTCTCCTCTCAGGATCTTGGGCACACACGCACACGCGCCCGGCGTGAGTTTTAAGCCACCAGGTCCAGGACGCAAACTGCGGTCTACTACGTGGGAGCCCAGCAACATAGCCATTATGCTAACTGCTGGTTCCCAAGAATCAGATCTATTTCTGAAAATTGAAGAATTTCAGTTGCCCATTGGGACCTCTGAAAACATGACTGGGTCTTGTCTTTAAGGAGCGAAACAATGAAGAATGAACCACCATGCCTTAATACTCCACAGGGTTCACAAAGTACAATCCTTCAGTCAAAAGTATTACTATCTCTTGAGA
The DNA here is from genome assembly GCF_000334495.1 of Tupaia belangeri chinensis. Lineage (NCBI taxonomy): Eukaryota > Metazoa > Chordata > Mammalia > Scandentia > Tupaiidae > Tupaia > Tupaia belangeri. Next base: position 149,790 of record NW_006160067.1, read on the forward strand.
ATTATTTATAAATGCAAATGTTTGGATCCTACCCTAGGCCAATATGACACAAAAACTGAAGATGGGGGCCCACAATCTTCATATTAATAGGCCTTAAGTTGATTCTGATACACGTACAAGTTTAAGAACTGTCCCAGAGCTAATTTAATTTACCAAGTAAAATAAATGAGATAAAAGGAATAAAAAGAAGCTATCACTGCAATTTCTAAGAAAATTCTCTTCCAACTAATAAACCTAGTTAATTGTCATATAATTTGGTTTTCAGTTTTGGGGACAGAAAAATGCCTCTAATTCTTCTATTACTCAAACCTCATAAGTATCATTTAAAAAAAAAAAAAAAACACTATCCTAATGAGTTGAAGCCATTGAGTAACCCCTTGACAACCACATCTCAGCTGAAAAGTGTTGATTGGAAAATAGGTACAGCTAAGTAGAAGTCATCAACAGGTCCTATTTGTTACTGGTTGGATTCAGTCTTATATTTTTATTGTGTCTGGTGGATTAATTTTCTAAAGATAACTATAGCTTAAGTATTCTACCTCATCTAGATCACAGACACTGCACCCTAGAATAGTTCTAGAGGAAGTAGAAGCCAGAGGGAATGAGGCAGGGTGATGGGAGTTCAGTTGCTTTCCCAGAACCAGGGCACCTGTAGCAGGAGCTGCCTTCCCGAAATGATGACATATTTGTGCGAGATTGGTCCTAGAGACAGCAAGAGTCTATCTCAAGTGGTTTTTGGACTTTTCCTAAAGTCTATACCTGGGCTTTTCTTGCTGTTTCAGCTCAGTGTTGTTAAGCCACTAGATGGCTCTGTAGTGTCTATCCTGCACATGGAAAGACAAAGACTGAAAACTGGAGCACACTTTGTGATCCATCCCCAGTTATCTTCCTGGGGTGTTGACTCCCACTCAACAAAGACAATGTCTCATTTTCTCTCTCCCATATCCCAAGAGTGGTCCAGTGATGGTGTCAACAAGGGGAAAAAACAAATATCTCAAACCGTTCAAGTACTTGTGTTCTCCACATTCCAAACTTCAAAGACGGGCTTTAGGTAGATGATATGTGTACACTGAAAGTAGGAAGCAACATTCTCTCCTTAGAGAGAGAAACTTCTAATTATTTACAGTCTTGTTTTGCCACAGAGAAGAAGAGCCTACTCTGGCATGGAATTATTTTTTAGTCCAAAAAAATTATTTCTTCTGTACTAAGGCTATTTTTCTTTTAGTCCAAATTCTATTCAGGAGTTTGCATGGGTAAGTGAGTTTTTTTTTTTTTAACTTGGTTCAAGTTTCCACTCAAAAAATAATTCACTATCACACTGAGAGAGTTCGTAAACTGCCCATTTAAAGGTTGTAGTCAGAAGAGAAAACTTAGCCTAGAAGAAATTGAGTTCATACTACATATTAAAAATAAGATAATAATAAGCATTTTATAGCTTAGGTGGTTGAGGATTATTAGAGAATGTAATATCAGATTCCGAATACTCAACTCTTGCTTCATTGGGGAGGTTTAAAGATAAGTTGTTACCCTTATGATTTTCAACTGAGTTGATTTATTTTTGCTCTTTTCTACAGGTGTTAGTTAGCATGGAAACTCAAGATTTTGGGGTTTTGTGAGCTTTACAAATTATTGTCTTGGGACCAGTAGATGGTGTAGCAGTTATGTTGCTGGAAACCCACATGACTGATGGTGGTTCAAGTCCTGGACCTGGTGGCTTAAAACTCACACCAGGCACATGTGCATGTGTGCTCAAGATCCCAGGAGAAGAGTGGAAGAAAAGGGACTGCAGCATGGCCATTCCCTCTGGGGGATGATTTCTTTCTTTCCCCCTCACCGAGTCTATCTCCCATGAGCATATGCACTCTAAGGCAAAAACCTCTAAAAAAATTACTTGTTATTATTTTATTTTTAATATGTAGTGTAAACTCAGTTGCTTCTAGGCTTAGTTTCTTTTCTGACTACAATCTTTAAATGAGCAGCCATGTTTACAAACTCTCTCAGTGTGATAATGAGTTATTTTTTGGGTGGACACTTGAATCAAGTAAAATATACATGCTTGCCCATGCAAACTCCTGAAGAGAATTTGGACTAATAGATGAAGAGCTTGAGTTCAGAAGAAAGAATTTTCTTGGACTGAAAAGTAATTTCATGTCAGAGTAGTCTCTTCTCTGTGGAAAAACAAGGCTGCAAATAATTAAAAGTTTAGAGATGTTAGGGCCAGCAGATGGTAAAGCAGTTATGTCACTAGATTTGTACATGGCTGATGTTGGTTCCAGGTATGTGTGTGTGTGTGTGCCCAAGGTCCTGGGGGGAGAATGGAGGAGAAGGGGTAGCAGAGTGGTCACCCCCCCAAGTGGTGATTTCTTACTTTACCTCTGTCTCTATCTCTCTTTCTGGTGAACATACACACCCTAAGGCAAAAACCTTTTTAAGAAAGAACTTTGGAGACACTGATTCTTTAGAGAAGTAGAAGAGGTCACTCTGTGGAGAGAAGAACTGAATCTGTATGAAGAAAAGATCATTGGGTTAGCCATTCAGTCAGTCAGTGGCATGGAGGTTAAGGCAGCTTGAGTCCATATGGCTGATCAAGTAGTTTGAGTTCCAGACCCATGAAATACATGCCGGAGAGGCCAGCAGGTGGTACAGTGGTTAGGATGCTGGACTCATACATGGTCTGGTTTGGGTCCCAGACCTAGCAGCTTAAAACTCAAGTGGGTGCCTGTGCTTGTGTGCCCAAAATATGGAGAGAAAAATGGAGGAGAATGGAATGTGGTGTGGTTGGCCCCTTTGGGGCGTGAGTTCTCACTTTCTTGCTCTGTTTCTCTGGTGAGCACATGTGCTCATAACAAACATCTCTCTTTTAAAAATTGTAAAAAAAGAAAGAAAGAAAAACACACAAGGCACATGTGTGCATGCCTACAATCTTGCAAAAGAGTGGAGGAGAAGGGACTGTAGCATGAGGATTCCCATACCCCTCTCTCTCTCTGTCTCTCTGGTGAGCACATGCACCCTATTGGAAAGAAAAAGAAAAAGAATAAAAGAAAGAGAGAGAGAGAGAGAGAGGAAAGAAAGGAAGGAAGGAAGGAAGAGAAAAGAAAGTAGCATATATGAAATAAATTTTTCCTGAGAAATATACACTTTAGGTATCTAAAATACTTTCAGTTCCAATATTCACTGCTAGTATTTCCTTCAGTCAAATTCTACATGTAATTCTCTGAATCATTTCAACCATTTCCCTCCTGTCTTTTTACATCTTCCTTGAGCTAATTGTAAAAAATTCCTGAAGAGTTCTTTTGTTCCCCATGGACTAAAATCTAGAAGACATCTTTTATTGTAAGTCAATTCAGCATATTAAATTCTTCATAGTTGAGTTTATGAAGTAAGGAGAATTTCTACCTTGAAATAACTCTAAAACTGGGTTGAAAAGATAATCTCAAATTTTCTTTGCCCTTTGATGTTAAATTGATTCAACTAACTTGACTAAATAAAATCAGAAACAATGCTAAGTCAGTCTTTTGGCTTATAACCAAGAAATACACTCCACACTTCCCATCTGCTGTCCACGATTATACTACCTGTAGAGACAAAGGAGTGACTGAAAAGATGACGATGTCTCAGAATCCCTGGCTCCAGGAGCTTTTTTTGGTTCGGTGTCACCACCATCTTTTAACAGGCTGACAGAATTGTTTTCTAACCTAAGCTCTTCCTTGCTATTCTCTACCCTCCCATAACAGCAACATCATTTAAAGCAGAAATTTTGATGAATTTTTTTTCTTACTATTGAACTTAAGCCATTTTGATCATAAAGATAAATAAAATTTTAAAAATCATTTATTTTATTAAAACAAAGCCTTAGCCTCGCCTTCAAGGACCCTGGACTTGGTCCTACCCAATCTCATCTTAAAGCCCTGTTCCCTTTCCCCTCCTGGGCTCTAGTCATACCAGCCTTGCACATTCTGAGAAAAAAAAAAAAAAACAAAAAAAAAAACATTTTCTTTCTAACTTGGGTACTTAGGATACTCTTTTTCTTCTTGTTAACTCTTTCATCCTTCATTTTTTACCTCGATGCTATTTTCTTACTGAAGAAATTCGCAGTCCATACAAGAAATAGTTCTCTTTTGTGGCACATTATTTTTTTCTTCCGTACCTCTGATCTGAGTTTAAGACATGTGTTTATTCACTCATGGGTTGTCACCTGTTCTCTCTCCAGGCTGCAAATTTTATGAAAGCAGCAACTTTTCAGTATTTATGTTCACAGTTGCACATCTAGTTACAGGAAAATCAATACCTATTAGGTGAATGAATGAATAAATAAATAGATCTATGGGAACATTTCTACTTGAATGATGAAATGAGCATATATTTATACATATATACAGGTATATATATATATATACATATATACACATATATATATATATATAGATGTGCATGTGTGTGTGTGTGTGTGTGTGTGTATTGACAAGAATAGAATTGGAGGGTATAGACAAAGGGGATTGAAATTCTGGGCTATTTCAGAGCTTTAGGGGACACATGGTCCTTATCGAATTAACCTAAAAAAATTAGTTTATTTCATTCTTCTATGAATGAAAGAGATAGAGAGGGTGAGAGAGTGAATGAGCACACTTCTAGCAGGGTCTCGACACCATGCTCTACCTCCAGCCTCAGCCAGATCCAGCTCACAGGCACATGCATGTTAGACACTCAGCGATGTCTCCTGGCAGGAACTTGGACCCCTGCCTAGGTGGATCACCTTAATGTCATGTTATACCAATGTGTTACCATCCAGCCCACTAGCAAGGGAATTTAATACATGTTTTTTCTATTTCCTGAGTATACCTGGTATTTTTCCAGTAATGACCACAATAAAATCTAGCCACTACAATGATTTCAAAGCACATGAACAGAAGGATGGTTATTATTTGTAATTTACAAGGATTTAAAAAATATTTTCACAAATTTCCCTTGTGGATATGCAAAGCTTCAACAAACATGTTCAAACATAACTTTAAAAAAGAAAAAGTGAAAAAATAGGCCACTCCATGGCGAAGAAGTTAAGGGTGCTGAATCCATGGCTGACTATGTGATTTAAGTCCTGGATCATGAGGCTTGAAAACACTGAACTTTTATGCGTACATGGCCCACATCTTGATAGGATGGAGAAGGGATGGAGACGTGACCATGACCATGTCCAGGTCGGGGGAGCCTCCTCTGTTTCTTTCTCTATTTATCTCTCTCTGATGAGTGTACATGCTCTCCGGAAATTTTTTTTTAATTGAAAAATAAATAAAGTGAGAAATAATTCTCTTTGCTATTATTGAACTATCACTCTTGAGTTAAACTTATAGAAAACCTACTAAATCAAAAATTGGATTCTGAATTTATTTCCATAGCTTTTCTCTTATTACATTTTAACCTGTAAAATCTTTTTTTTTTTTTTTTGAGAGGTTTTCGCTATAGGGCGTGTGCGCTCGCCAGACAGACAGAGAGAGAAAGAGAGACAGAAAGCAAGAAATCACCCCCCAGGGAGGATGGCCACGCCGCAATCCCTTCTCCATTCTCCTCTCGGGATCTTGGGCACGCACGCACATGCACCCGGCATGAGTTCTAAGCCACCGGGTCCGGGACGTGAACTGTGGTCGACTACGTGGGAGTCCAGTGACATAGCCATTACACTAACTGCTGGTTCCCCTTAACCTGTAAAATCTTTTAAAAACATCACCAATGATAAATAGAAACCTGAGGGTACCTACTTCCTCACCATCCTCAACATTCAAATTTTGTTGAATAATTCTCCCTTGAGTCCATTCTTCAATGTGCTTTTTTGGCCCTCTGAAAACACAATGCCACTGCTGACCTCTCAGTTACTGCTGTGTGTGTCTAAGTTTACCAGATGCCTTCTCATTTGGGGTACATTCCTCTCCTTTGATCCAGCTGGCCGGTTAGGTCTTCACTTTCCTCTCACCTATTCAGCAGGACGTTTGGCATTTAGAATGCTATCTTGATTCATATGAAGCTGCTAATTTTGTCCATTGATCTACAGAAATGGCAATTTCACGTGGTTTAACCAAATATCAAACAGCAAATATTTATTGACTAAGTATTTGATTCAAGTAATATAAATATATATATGTATATGTATATATATATAAATACATATATATACTATTTCAATGCATTAATTTATTTAAACCTCTCATGCCAAAAGAAGTAAAATTTAAAAAATTAAGTATCAGAGATATTATAACTAATTACAGTAAAATCAGTATTAAATAGTGAAAATGAGATTTAAACCTAGGTCTGACCACCTCAAAGTATATGCTGTTAAATATTATTAAATCTCTTCAGAATGGGATCTTATTTTTTTCTCACACTTTTTAGACCTTCATTTTTGGAATACCTTTCAGGAAAAGCTATACTTAATTCTGACAAAAGTGATGATTTCAGACCAAAATCTCTGTAGTTCATATACACTATGTCAAATATATCTTCAAGGATCTCTACTTAGACAAATAAACCGATGTTCCCAAACATTTGAACAATAAATTACATTCACTTTTCATTGGAATGTTTTTTCTCATTTTATAGATGAAATTTCTTCATGTGTTCCAAAGCAGTTTTTTTCTCTTAGAAACCAGTGACCTACAGTCTTTAGAAATGGGGTTCGGTCCCTAATAACTGAAAACATTTTTATTTTCTCTAGTTTACATTAAAGGAGAATGTAAATGTGTGGAGAAAATAACCATTCATGTTAGATCACTTGCCCTTAAAATTATCCTAGAAATAAATCCATGCTCTCTGTCTGTTAGAAGTTTTTTTTTTCCTAAGTCTTTCAAAGTCATTTTTAATTACTTAAAATGGGTTGTATATGCAGCTTTAATAAAATTCTTTTTTTTAAATGCAGAAACTGTAAGTTGTAAACCCAAATCAAATGTGCTGTGTGAGCTTTATAATACGGGATGTGACAGCCATCTGGCCCCCAGGCCATCTCTGCATAGAAGACATTAATAACATTTTTAATTTAAGTAATAGATAAATCTTTTTCAAGTGCCTCAGCATCCACTCTCAGCATTGCCTGCAGATCTGTTGATCCTAAATAATATTTTCAAGCTGTGGTAAGGTTATTGGTGTTCTAAAGCAATCTGGAAATTCCACGTTCTTATGCCAGGAAATGGGTCAAACTGTAATCTCTTCATGTCACTGTTTTGATTTCAGAAAGAGCTCTGCCCTCCACACTCTGGGAGACCGGGTGTTTTCCCCTTCTCGTGGATTTAATTACAGCTGCCATTCGGATGCGTCAATGAAAACTTTATTAAATATCTACTTTTCCTTAACCTCGGTGGCACCAGAACTTGTCCTTCACCTCAGTCCATTTCTCAGTTTCTCAGAGCAGTTTCACTTTTGTCCTTAAATAGTCATTCTATCACATGCCACCCTCCCGGAATTATTACCACATAGCGACAAGACAGCATGCGCTTTAGAGTCAGAGATCCCGCTTTGGGATCTTAGCTCCACCACTACTATGTGATCCCGGTCAAGTCCCTCTCCATTTCCTGACATCCTCCTGGTGAAATGGGGACCTCGGGGCTTGTTAGCAAGCTCTCACTGCATGAGCAGCACTCGCCACAGCAGTCATTTGCTCTCCACGGCGGTGTCTTCTCTTTCTGCTCAGTGAACACATGCATTCCATGAAGAAATAGATGAAGCAATTCTATTCTTTCTCTCCATTTTCTCTGTCTTTTTGAACTAGCTGGTATTTCTTTTTTGCTTAATTTTAATTGACAGATAATTGTACATATTTATGAGTGTGAAGTGATGTTTGGATCTATGTCTACATCAGAAAGATAAAAGCAAGCTAACATATTCGTCACCTCACCTATTTATTTATTTATTTATATGGTGGTGAGAATGTTTAATATCTACTCTCTTAGCAATTTTGACATACAATACATTATTATTAACTATACCCAACATGCTGCTCAGTAAATTACTAAAACCTATTCCTCCCATCTGACACACTGTACCCTTTGACCAATATCGCCCTTTTCCCATCATCCCCCACTTCCCCTTTCTCTGTTAACCACCATTCAACTTTCTGTTTCATGAGTTTGCATTTTTAGATTCCGTATACAAGGGACCTTCAAAAAGTTTATGGGAAATGTGTATTATGAAAACACTCTACACATGTATTTCAAATGCTTCTACACCCAAATAAACTCATACCTCAATTCCATTTCCCACGGACTTTCTGAAGGCCTCTCATGTAAGTCAGCACCTGTCCTTCTGTGATTGGCTTCTTTCACTTAGCGTTTCAGGTTTGTTCACATTGTCACAGTGACAGAGCTTCGTCCTTTGAAAATCTGCATAGTCCGTCATGTACATGTACCACACTCCGTTAGCCATTCTTCTGTGGGTGGACGCCTTTGGTGCATCCACATCTGGGCTATAGACTGATTTCCATTCTTTTAGATACATGGTGGAAAGAGGATTGCTGCATCACTTGATAATTCCTTTCTTAGTTGTGTTTTTTTTTTTTTTTGTATTTCCATATTATTTTCCAAAATGACTGTACTAATTTACATTCTCACCAATGACGTACCAGACTTTTCATTTCTCCACAACACCAGCACTGACCTTTTATCTTTTTGATTATACTTCTTCTTATGCCCCGATGGATTATTTCATTAGAGAATTGTGCAAAGCCCAGTTTGCCTTATTTTAGTTTTTTAACATGCAGAAATATTTCTTTCTTAGAAATTCTTGCAACAGCAGCCCAAGCATGTGCATCTACTATATATGTACATACACATACCTATATATACTGTATACACACCTATATACTGCATATATAATCTATATACTTCGTATAGATTATATATATACATAAACATATATATGCACACACACACACCTATATAAAATTTGCACATGCATTTTTGACATGTGACACTTGTAGCTTTCTTTTTCATGTCTCTCTTCTTGATGTTAGCAGGGATTAGAGACAAGATCCAGAGTCGAACAGATACTACAGGCATCTAGAAAATAATTAACTCTCTTTTACAAGAAGCAAAATAAATTAATATCCATTTATTCTCTTTTTCATTTTTTAGAAATAAATGGCATAACAAAGTCTTTGACTAGTAATAGGCTTGAGGTCCATAATACCAGGTATGACTGATTTCTTTTCATCTATCCATGGATTCAAAGAATACCATTTGCCAGGTCCTATGTTAAGCAAATGGGAAACTATAAAAAGTGAATACAACTAGATCCTTATTCTCAGGATATCTCAGTCTAGTAGAGAAATGAGACACACACTAAAATAGGTCTCATGGAAAATAAAATGTGAAAAGATGAGAAAGCAATCCAAAGAGTTTTTGATGGTTGGAGGGAAAGGTTGCTCTTAGTTACAGAAAGAAGATGGATAGATCTAGAAAATGTTCCACACTGTTGTTCTTTCATCTTGGTAGTGTAACATTATCTTGAAAGTGTTTAGTAGTAAGTTAGGACTTGTGATCACATGGGAGGATAAGCTGAAAAGTGAGTGGTCTTGGCGTTCTGTTTGTAGAACAATCCCATGCTATATCATTTACACAGTAAACCACTATCCAGCCAGCTGTAGGCCCAAAGGTGCAGTAAGAACTAGAATACAAAAGGATGTACATTCAGCATTGTAAAAAATCAGATACGCTATTAAGTGCACCTTTGATTCTTACCATGACTTTTTCTCCAGCCACATATGCCAAGTGTTGTGCGTCCGTGTCTCTGATCTACTCTACCAGACAGGCTTGTAGTCCAATGAGCTAATTCATAACTGAAATTTCAGTGTGTCTCTGTGTAAAATAAAAAAGGTAGCAGAGAGCCTCATTTCCCTGCTTGTATCATGTATCTGTTTCCTTTAAACTGCTTATTTGTGGGTTCAGAGTAAACCCTGGTAAACAACCTCATACTGAGTTCGAGTCTCATCAGTCTTTCTACCTACATGACCATCTGCGCTTGATCCCCATTGAGAAGGTGCGTTTATTTAGGACCATTATGGGGACCTATGAGCAAGATAGGGGAGTGTGTTTAGCTTGCTGACTACCTACTTGGTGTTTTGATTGCCTTCAAGGACAGGAGTGCTTGTTTAAGACAAGCACAAGCAAATAACAATATATCAGAACACAAGCTACATTCACAGGACAAGGAGAGTATAAAATAATGTTGGAAAGGAAATTTGAGGTTAGAAAGTCCTGAATTCCAATCCAGGGGGAAAAAATCATAGGAGTCTATTGAAGATTAGTGAATGAATACAGAGTAATATGATCCAAATAGAGATGAGAGCCATGTTCTAGGAAAACAAAAACTCTAGAACTAGACTGTAGTTAGAAAGGAAAGACCATGAAAAAAACAGTTCATATTCTTTTAGAAACGGCATAAGATTCTCATGCTGTTCTCTTAAAACAATTTAAGGCTTTGTAACCTACTTTCAGTTTACTAAGGAGCTGTCAGATATCAGAATTTATTTACAAAGTCAAACTATTTATACACACACTTTACAAGCATCAGTAATTAAGCCTACACGCGTAGACTTATTTTGATAGTTGTTTCTGTGGTGTGGCGATGCTTTCTTTCATCTTTAGAGCTTCAGTTCTGTGTGGTGGGTTTCATTTCTGGGGCTTATTTTATTTTCCAAATTGGATGATTTGTAGTTTATTGTGCACACAATTTCATCAGTAAAAATAGGCAGTTTAAAATGTGGTAATTGATGTTTTAATGATTGTTTCTTAAACAACCAGCTCTTCTTCAGAAGCAAGATTACAGAGAGAGACAGTTATTCCTATTCTGTTGACCTCTGCTTTTAGGCACAAGCAAATTCAGTTCTGCTTCTGAGAGGACCTGTCAGGTTGTCTGCTTCCCAGTTCGTGCTGCAGGTCATACACCTGCTCCAAAATGAAGCACAAAGCAGGATGATTTCGGGTTGAATCAAGCACTGGTTTAATATCATAGTCATTAAACTGCTCTTTAGATAGATTTGTTGATTACACACTTTAATGACGTTTTTCTTCTCCTTCCTCTCTATCTTGTTATTCACTATGGTCTAAATAAAACAATGGTGGAAAAACAGTAGGCTCTTAATGAACAGAGATCTGCTTGATAAAAGGCTCCCCACGTTGATGTTGAAGGGCGCCCTGTTTAAGGGGAAGCTCTGCAGCGAGGCCCTGGGTTTTCTGGGTTTCCTATCCCTTGGTCTCCCTTTCTTAACTCCTACCCTCCTTTTAATTTAGGAAAGAGGAGATTAAGCTTTCAAATACATTTAAAATCCAGCTCTGTTATTTTTAAGTCTGAAATCATGGGCAAGTTGATTATCTTCCCCGCATATCACCTTCTTTTTCTTTTTTTTTAGAGAGGTTTTTGCTATAGGGCACGTGTGCTCACCAGACAGAGAGAGACAGAGATAGAAAGCGAGAAATCAACCCCCTGGGGAGATGGCCATGCCACAATCCCTTCTCCTCCATTCTCCTCTCTGGATCTTGGGCACACACGCCCACACGCCCTGCGTGAGTTTTAAGCCACCGGGTCCAGGACATGAACTGCGGTTGTCTACCTGGGAGTCCAGTGACATAGCCATTACATTAACTGCTGGTCCGACCTGAATATCACCTTCTTTCGACCTTAAATTGAAGGTAAGATTGCCAGGGCGAGAATAACATCCAATGAAATTAGCGCCTATAAAGTGCCTAGTCTCATGGCTTGAAGGGACATGTGACCTGCAGATAATTCTGTGCTTTCATAAAACAATGTTTAAGACAAACAAACGGGTTCCCAATTCTTTATCATTGTTTTATTTCTATCCATATGCAAAATTCACCCTGGGACAGTGGGATCAACCAGTCTTTTTCAGCCAGTGAACGATAGAGATGTGTCACCAAATCTTTAGTATTTTTACAGATGTTCAAGTTTATCAACACTGTAAAAATCCTGAAAAAGCACAAAGAATTAGATCTCCTCACATACACTGTACACTCATTATTTTGTTCCATCTAAAACTATGTAAATACTCTGATGTCTCTGATAGCTTAACAAATGTTTGCTGTTTCTCTCTATGAATGTTCAAAAAATTGTCTCGAGCCTCCTTCTATTTAGTTTTTGATTAGAAGCATCTCTAGAAGCACAATTGGAAGAGAACAGTTTCCACTGCCATTTAGCGTCGCCTAATTATGCTGTGTAGAAGCAATGCTGCTGTCACAGGTAGATAAAAATATCAGTTATTAGAACCTAGGAGTGTGTTCTCCTCCTTCACAAGCTTTAAGGTGTGTTCGGTAATAAACTGGGCTATTTGGTAATGGCCTGAAACTCAATATTGTAAACAATACACCATTGTAGACTTCTTAAACCTTGTGAGAATGTCTTCCTATCACACCACTAGTCTTTTTTTTGATCTTCCAACCTCCTCTGCCGCCACATACCATTGGTTTTTCTGGCGTTCAAGCCTCATCTTCATATGCTATGTACATGGCTAAATGCCATGTGTGTCCATCACATGCCCATAAACTGCGTGAAAATGATGCCATCCTTCCACTCTCAGAAATAAATATACAATCTTAGATGGCTCTGTGGATATAGGGACAGGCATAATCTCACATTTGACAGTGTTGGTACATGTATGCTCCAAAGCATTTGTTTGGAAGTAACAGCCTAGAATTCTGGGATAAGTTTCACCATCTGAAATTGAGTGAGTTAGGAGAAATCACATCTGTAATTTAGGCCTAATAATAATAATAAGGAGAAATATTCATTGAGCACAGTCTTAAGCACTTTACATAAATGACCTTGGATAATTTGGGTACAATACTATAATGTGCATGTTATTTTTCTCTATTTTTCAGATAAAAGTTGGGTCTCAGAAGCATTAAGTTCATAATTTGTAAAGGACATATCTCAACCAAGGTCATTCGAATTCCTGGGGCTCATGCTTCTCTCTGCAACATTGCTGTGTCTGATTTCCATGAAGGCCAGGCACAGTTTACCTAGGCATTGTGTTCGTTTCCAGCTCTGAGTTTATCCCCAAGCAACACAAGACAGTGATGATAATGCATTTCCCCACTGAGGCCAGTGACCATGAGCATTTCCAGCCTATGGTTTCAGTCATCTATGGACTCATTCCATAGCTCATTGGCCAAGAATATTCCCACAATGTCCTCCAGCCCCAGAGAGCTGTTGCCAAACGACTCCTCCCTAGCTGCAGAAAGTCAATTAATTATTTCTAAACCAGCCCCCTCATGTTAAACTCTTGTATGAACATAATGAATGACAAAGGAGTTTGAATCATCCACAGTGCATCTGTGAAACTTGAGGAAACTTTGCCACAAGACAGCACAGACAAAGCCAACCAGCAGGCCTGATTAAAAGTGATTTCTTCTTTAATTGAAATGATCTCTACAAACAGCTGCCAGGTGAGTTGGTTGAATGTGGGTGGGAGGCAATGAGGAGGTCTCTGCAGCTGAGACCAGGTTCATTTGTGCTTATTTATTTATTTCTGCTTTGGGGGGGACAGAGACAGGCGAGTATATATTGCAGAGTAATTTATTGAACCAATGAAAATGTCACGAAAACATCTCAGAATTGGACTGTGTGGGAGACAAACATGACTTTGGATTCCGAGAGAGGCTCAATATTCCGTTTCCATGTAGGCAAAGGGAAGTTCTTCATAAAATTTGAAATAAGCCAATGAAGAATATAAATTACACAACTATACAAAATTGCTGAAAAGATTAATTAAAAGAGAAGTTGAAATACTTTTTTTTTTAATCTAGGAAAAAATATACACACACATGCACACATGTATGTATACATATTAGGCTGTTGGGAAAGTCATGACGTATATTTTCATGTTTTTCTATGCAAAAATGTGTCATGACTTTCCCAACACCCCAATATATTCTTTTCCAGTGGTACCAGACATTTGAGAATCCTTAGCTTGATTTTCCTTAGCTTAGTTCTAAGTAACAAAAATCTAGAACTACCAAGGCCTATGGAAGTCATAGTACCTGACTCTCATTTTGTAGAATACTGACACCCCCACAGAAAGGAAGAGATATATCCAGTTACATAAAATCCTTTGTGAAAAATGGAGGAATAAATATTAAATAGATTGAGCCAATCAAAATGATTTGTTATGGGTCACTATGGTGACTTTGCATGTGCCCTGGTCTTCCTACTCTGTAATCAATTTGCTTCCTGTGAATTTTGCTGTCTCATTCGAGCATAATTTCATTGTTTCTTCTGTCTAAGAAAGGAAAAGCAACCACTCTAGTTTTGCTTCTGTTGTTTGTTTTCTCTCATAAATATTTGAAATCTGTAGCCCTTCTCTTACTACTTTAACTTCCCAGGCTAATTGCCTATTATTTCATTATTTTTAATGAAATAAAAACACTGGAAGAGGGACCAGCAGATGGCATAATGGTTATGTCGCTGGACTCCCACGTAGTTGACTGTGGTTCAAGTCCTGGACCTGGTGGCTTAAACACATGCTGGGTGCAGGTGTGTGTGTGCCCAAAATCATGAGAGGAAAATGAAGGAGAAGGGATTGCAGCATGGCTATCCACCCCCTCCCCTGGTGCAGGGGAGAGGTTCTTGCTTTCTTCCTCTCTGCCTTTTCGGTGAGTGCACATGTCCTACAGCAAAATCTGGTGAGTGCACATGCCCTATAGTAAAAATATCTGCCCCTTCCAAAAACAACAAAAAAAAAAAACCAAAACACTGGAAGAAGTAGCATTGTTTTCATTAAAATATTATAATGATAGTTACTAGCTTATGTTTATTAAACTTTTACTGTATTTTGGGCATTTAATATAGCCACAGATATTTTACATATTTACATATCTATTTATCTTTTTAAATCTCATAGCAAATATACAGTTTACTAATTGTTCCCTCCATTTTGTAGATAAGGACCCCAAGGCACAGTGTGGTTTAGTAACTTGGCCATGGATGCAAAGCTATTTATTAATGATAATTCGACTTCTGAACCCTGAACACAGAAACTGTATTTCTAACCAGTTTGCTCTAGTATTTCTCCAGTGTGAGTTCATTTTGTAGAAGAAACTGGTATAAAAAATTCAGTCACTTGGCCAGGTCATAGAGCAAGGAGATAGCAGGGCTAGGATATGAATCTGGGTCTCTTTATGATAATCATCACAAGCTACAAAGAGCATCAAGTCTCATAATAAAATAGAGCAAAAGAGAAAGGCTGGCAAGGTGGGAAGCCCAGCCTCACAGGCAGCATGGCCATGGAAGCAGTTCCTCTAGGTGAAGGTGTGGCCCAGGTTCTAGGTTTGGAGGCTCAGGTCCTAGGCTTGGCTGGTTACCAGCATAGCTGTTATTACGAGCTCAAAAAGGCAATCTGTCTGATGAGATACATATAGGTTTCGATTTCATAGAAGTTTGCTTAGGTCTATAGCATGGGAGATACAGCATTTATTCCATCTTCATCTCATGAGAAGGCCCACAGCTCCCCAATCCTCAGAGTCTTCATTCTGTGTGCCCATGTAAGACACACATGGCTACCTTGGTTAAGAACCAAGAAGTCTGTGGGTTATTTTGACTCAAAGAAATTTCTCCTTAGTTTCCCATGCACCAATTATGTCTCTGTTTACACAGACCTGAGACTTTTACATCAAATCCCAGCTGCCCTGATCCAGGTATGGCCCGGCCCCACACAGCTGACGAGGCAGATGCAACGTTCCATATTTATCCTCACTGTAGTTTCCAAGGAAACAGCGCTGTGAGAAGACAGTGTAACAGCACAGGCCTGATGTTAATCTTTTATACACAGTGGGGACAGTGCAGACACCTAGCCATCACCCAAGAAAGAGTGAAGAACACAGGAGTAGAAGAATGGGTGTGCCGGTGCATGTTACCTACCTACGCACTACCATCACATAATAAGTAAACTCAAGGATCTGCTTTTGAAACAAAGAGTATACAGTAGAGGACTTCCCTGAAAAAGAACCCAGCTCTGAATATCTGTACAGGCTATTTCTCCTTGTAGAGCATCAGTCAAGGAAATGAAAGTCCGGATCAGAATATCTCTGCATGATGAGGAAACCACAGCAAATGACAACAAGGGAAAAAAGATAGACTAATTCAATAATTCCCACCAACTTTTAAAGTCTAGCTAATTTTCCTTTACATATCTATGTAATTTTTCTAGGTCAATAAAATATATTGTGTTCCCTAGACAATACTAGAATATTACTGGCAGTGTCTTACTCTTTAAGTTTCTTATTTAAAAAAGTTAGTCACTTTTTTTATTAGCTCAGCAGATTGGTATTGGATCTCTTCAATATGCCAGGCACTTTGCTAAACCTAAGGGATACAGTGAATAGCTTATTAGACTTACTGTCTAATAGGGAAAACATACATTGAGCAACTATTTATACAATGACATAAGACTACGAAGGTCAAAGTGCTTCAAAAGGGTCAGTGGTTGGTGTGGTGGTAGTGAAGGCATTGGATCCCACATGGCTGATCCTGCACCAGATCCTGGATCTGGTGGCTTGAAAAAGGCACCAGACATGTGTGCATATATGCCCAAAATTCTTAGAGGAGAATGAAAGAGAAGGGCTTGTGGTGTGCCCATTCCCCCTGAGGAAGGATTTCTCACTTTCTCTTTCATTTTTCTCATTCTGTCTCTCTCTGGTGAGCACACACACTTTATAGCAAAAAAAAAAAAAAAAAGAAAGAAAGAAAGAAAGAAAAAATACTGTAAAAGAGGTGAAATGCTGTATGAGAACATGCAATAAAAGGATTTATATTTGTGAGGGTGGTCAAAGGAAAGTGTATGAAGAAGTGCTGTGTCACCAGATGTTGGAAATGGGGAGTACTAGCCAATAATGAGGACATTGGAGAGAGCATTTCAGACATAAGAAATAGAATACATAAAAGTCTCACAGCAAGAAAGTATGGTACATTTGCTAACAAGTCTGTCATTGGAATGTAACATCATGTACATGTATGGCTTCTAAGATCACTGCAGCATAGTAAAATGATTAAATACATATAGTTCATCATTTATTTAATCATTTATTTTTTAAATTGAGAACATGCTGTGTCAAGTTCTGTGCTAACCAGTAAGGATATGATGATCAAGGCATTTTTTGAAAGTATAATTTAAGGAAAAATGGAACTATTGCAGGACATAGAAACATTGATGTCACATGATCCAGATGTAAGAAAGTTAAGTCTTGGAGGAAGTGACTTCTTAGTTGAGATGTGAGGGGAGATTAAACACTGGACATTTAGGAAGCTCCCAATCACAGTGCGTCAAGCTAGACAGACCTTACTTTTTTGATTCACAGTCTTGCAGTCACGTTTTAGGTTTACTACTGATTTTACTTTCCCAGTGAATTTTTTATGCTTAATTTCATGAATTTGATATTGATTTGATAGATTTACCCTTAGGGACAGTTCTGACTTTGTCTCTAAACATGTAGCCCATCATTTTCTGCTTATTGGGACAGAGAGAATTAGGTACATGGGATATAGAATCACATAGAAATGGAGATACAGATACCCAGATATATTGTCAAAAACACACTTAAATCCACCATATCCATAATATGTCTTGGAACTTTCATATACCGCCATCTTGTTTTGGAAATGTAGAGTGATGGCCACTTAAAGGCTGAGCAAAGAATAGCGTTGTTGGTCTCGTGTTATAAATGCCTCATTTTCAAAGGGAAAAGAGAGGACCCTTGAAAAAGCTGCCATTAAGTCTTTTCTTGGAATTGCTTAGAACTAATGTTGCTAGCTGGGATGTTATGAAGGAAGGATTTGCTGGAATCAACTTCGGTGAGATTTTCTTGAGAGAAATTTCGTAGCATATTTAATCAGGCGACCAAGAAACAACAGCTGCTTGTGTATAAAGCATCAGTGAAGCTGCTAAGATTTATATAATCTTTAGTGTTCAACAGATTGCTAGCATTTATGGGACAGTCACTGTATGCTATGCTCATACGCAGTCATACATGCTACCTTTCCTACCGCCTCTTTCCTACTTTCTCTTGGAAATGATTCCCAAGAGAAAAAAATGCTTAAAAGAGAGGATGAGAACTAGAAAATGGAAGGTGTGGTGGTAAAATTGCTGGAAATTGGAGATAAAAAACTTTGCCCCACAGAAGGCAATGATGGTAGTCATGGGGGGAAAAAAGTACGCAGTTTAGCCTGTAGGCAGGTTGATATGTATTCCTGTCACAGCAGAATCATTCCTCTGACATTATTTCTTATGGACAGAAAGCTGATAATTATCCAGGGTCTTTTTTTATTTTTTATTTATTTATTTATTTATTTTTTTAGATTTTCACTGTAGGCCACATGTGCTTGCTGGAGAGAAAGAAAGACATAGAGAAGAAAGCAAGAAATTACCTCCCAGTGGGGTTGACCATGCATAATCCTTTCTCCTCCATTTTCTTCTCAGGATCATGGGCACCAATGCACACACCCAGTATAAGTTTTTAAGTCATTGGGTCCAGGACTCACACCATGGTCAACTATGTGGGAATCCAGTGATATAACCATTACGCCATCTGCTGGTCCCTGGGTCATTAGTTCTTACATTCCCTATGTAGAACAGCTAAGGAATCTACACAGAGGAACTTTGAGATGTATATTTGAAGAAACACAAAGCTGGAAGAGATCTTAGACATCCAGGACACATCCCGCACTTGAAAATTCTGCTGTATCTGATCTTTGTTGTGTTCTACAGAGATGTAGCTGCAGCAGAGATGCTTGCTTGATTAAACCTTTGACACTTGGTTTGATGTTTTCTCCATCATTTCTCCATCCCTAAATCTGTGTTTCTCATTCTAATGGTGAGAATCTCACGAAAACAGCTCCTCTTTCACTCTAATCTTATATTCTCCAGTTTCTCAATGTCTATCTCCTCCTCATATAGGCCATTGTCATATCCACCTTTAAGACCTAGTTTTAGACAACTTCTCTTTCTTGTATAAATAGTTTCTGATTCAGTCTATTTTTCTGTTGCTATAACTGAATACCACAGACTGGGTAAGAATAAAGGTTTATTGAGCTCACAATTCTGGAGTTCCAAGGTCAGAGAGACACATCTAGTGAGGGTCTTCTTGTTGGTGGGGATCCCCTGCAGAGTCCTGAGTAGGCGTAGGGCATTGCATGGCGAGAGGGTAAGAGTGTGTGTGTGTTGCTCTCTTCTTATAAAGCCACCAGCATTCAATCATGGGGCACCACTCTGATGACCTTATCTCATCCTAATTGCCTCCCAAAGGCCCAACCTCTTCATACCATTGTTGAATTAAGTTTTCACCCTCTTAATACCATCACAATAGCAAGCAAATTTCAACACATGAAGTTTTGGGGGACACATTCAGACCACAGTAGTTCCTTTTCTTCTCTGCCATTGATTTTAAGATGCAAATCAAAATCCACTACCCAACAATCATGTTAGACCCCTGGGTTAAAGATAACATGCATTCTATTCTCAGTTTATAGAGCATGGGAAGACTGAGTCATCACCTAACAACTATGATTTTACATTGCTCATTAGAGGCAGTAAGATAGAGTGCAAAGATCCTGGTCTTTAGGGTTAGGCAAATACAGATTTCAATCTCTAAATTTACCCTTTGCTCAATTTGTAACCTGTTAAGTATATTAGTCAGGGCAAGTTCTGCTTTGCCATTGTAGTAAATAGACTCTGAAATCCCAGTGATTTAATGCAAGAAAGATTTATGGCTTACTCATAGGATGCAGGTTGTTTCCATTCTGTGGCTCTGCCATACACATATGTTGCCTCTGAGATTGTTCTGATGAAAACAAAACAAAACAGAACAAAGGGTATGGAGATGTTATACAAACTTAGAAAATGTCTTGTCCAGAAAATGGCATTTTTTTCATTTCACCTTGCATTTCATTGGCTGGAATTGGTCAAATGGTCCTGTCTGATTTCAAGGCATCTAGGAACAATAGTCTTCCAGTACACCAGAAAGCAGCAGAGAAATAGATACAGGATGAGAATGATCTTTATTCAGAAGTCATTTAAATTTTCTGAGATGCACCTAAATGTTTCCATGACAATAAAATGAGATAATAATACATTTTAAAGTGCCCAGTGTCTGGCATATAGACGTTGCAGATAAATGATCATTTATTTTCATTTCCTCTTGTAGAGCATCTTAAGACTCAGTATATCTTCCTTGTTTGATTGTTCTTGTGTGGAGCACACGCCTGACTGAATATTACTTAGTTTGCAAATTGAAACAGGATAATCTTCTGGTAATTCCTCCCTCATATCACCTTTGACTTGGTCCCAACATTTCAAATTTCTCTTGTTTCTTCTCAAAACATTGCATACCTTATTTTGAGATGTTTTACATAAGACTGTCCTAAAATATTCAATGTAATCTCTTCTTAATATTGTTCAGATAATTATATTTTTTCAGTTTGTCTCAGTTTATTATCAGCTTACCTTAGAAAATGTAGTAATACATGAGCTATTATTCATGGTATAAGATTTTGTCTTTTTTTTTTTTTTTTTTTGAGAGGTTTTTGCTATAGGGCACGTGCGCTCACCAGAAAGACAAAGACACAGAGAGACAAAAAGTGAGAAATCACCCCCCCCGGGGGGAGGGGATGGCCACGCCGCAATCCCTTCTCCTCCATTCTCCTCTCAGGATCTTGGGCACGCACGCACACACGCTGGGCGTGATTTTAAGCCACCGGGTCTGGGACTCAAACTGCGGTCAACTACATGGAGTCCAGCGACATAGCCATTACACTAACTGCCGGTCCCATGGTATAAGATTTTGATCATGAATACTCTAGAGTTGTGATCTCCTAAATGGGCTTTCTTCTTTCATTAAGGCACAAGATACATTTGATAATAAATGTGGTCCTATATATATCTTTGTATGCTGATTTCTTTTAAATTTAAAGCATAGTAATTAAAAAATATAAGGAAATTTAAAATGTGATCCTCCCACTATGATACAAATATTTTAAAATCATTATTATTTTAAATTTTCTTCTTTTTCTTTCAGTCTTCATTCTCAAGAAGAAATAATTTTACATTCTGATCAGAAGCAATCTGTAACCAGATCATGGAAGACCCAAAGTCACAGGAAATTAGAAAAATGCTGTGCTTATAATTTATTTTCTTTCTTGCTATCATATCTTTTTCCATGTTTGTATCATCTTTCCCTTGTCTTCAAAAAAATCTCTCAGCTGGAAAAGAATTCAGAAATGTCTAGGTCCTTGATGACCTCCAAGAAGGAGACTGAGCTTTAACAGAATTCCTGCTAAATGGAAGCCTTCTCTCATCTTCACTTCTTTTTTTTTTTTTTTTGTTATTGTATTCTATTGTATTCTTAACTTCCTTGGCTCATAATCTTGACTTCTCCCTTCCTTTCCTCAATTATTTTAAAATTTTCATCTCTCTTAGCATCCATGCTTCAGATGAAATGGAGCACAGTGGGAAAAGTCATATTAAAGAGATAGATTTTAGGTGTTTTGCTGTTACAGTTTGCACTGAACAGGCCATTTTAGAGGGAACCATTGGTAGCCATGAAATGGTCTATGTCTCCATTTGGGTGAAAAGATAAGGACATTTTCATAACTTAGGGGAATGTTTTGAGACTGTCTAGGAAAGACACTATAATAAAAACAAAAGACATTAACACAGAAAGTGCAGTGAGAGAAGGCTTCGGCATTTCTGTTGAATGAAGAGCTCCTGAGCTCACATCACATCAGCGATCACATTGGCAACCTCATTTCAGAAAGGCTGCAAGAAGATCAGTGGGTCATGGCCTGAGTCTGTGATCTGTTATCTGTATCAACAAGGCCGTTGAAGTCCATTTCAACATTTTCCTTTATAGGAGGGTTGTTTTCTCCAGATTCTCAGCAAACAAAAAAGCTCTAAGGTGCTTATGAAATGTTTAAGTATATCCTTAGAAATGATGCTGAGGGCAGGTGAATCTTCAGACCAGAATTTTTAACTCTGACCTTCAAAACTTTCTTGACTCATAACGGTTGTTCATCTTCTATTGTCCCGACTTAGTAACAACTATTTCATGTTGGGTAAATTCTCTATGCAAGCCAAACGATGTATGGCGAATGAATGTATAAAATCATAATAATAGTAAAATAAAAATTTATATAAAAAAGAATATGCCCACTTATTTCAATAGAATATACAAGAATTGGGGCCATTGAATAACTAAAGCACGTGGCAGTTGCCACTCTAAAAAAAGTGCAGTCTTCTTAACCAGATCCTATAGGCTCTGTGTTATCTGGCTCATCACTTTGAATCCATCTCTTGTTTCCTTGTCTAACTCTTCATCCACTCTGGTCACAATGGTCTTTCTAGTAGATCAACCAACTCCTCTGTGTTACCCAGATTTCTCTAGTTTTAGCATGAAATACCGGAAGCCTGGAGCCCTCTGTGTTCAGTAAACTGATGTGGTTGCTCACCTCATTTCTGAGTTACTGGAGCAAATCTACTTCTTTCTCTGGGTCTTTGCACTTGCTATTCTTTCTTTCTTTCTTTAGAATTATTTTATTTACTTTATTTATTTATTTTATATCTTTATTTATTTATTTATTTAAATTTGACGAGGGAGGGACAAAGTGTGTGTGTGTGAGAGAGAGAAAGCAAACCACCAGGTCCAGGACTTGAACTGCAATTGCCCATGTGGGAACCCAGCACCCTTAACCACCAAGCCACCTGTCGGCCCCTGCACTTGCTATTCTTTCTGCCTGGAATTCCTTTCTCTATATTTTCATGCTCTCAGCTTCTGGAGATTCTCTCAAATGTCATCTTGTTCTCACCAATCTATGTTAGAAGAGCCTTGCTGCCTATCATGGGTGTCCATACTTTTTGTTGCTATAACAGAATATCTGAGAAACTTATTGAGAAAATAGCTTAATTTAGCTCCCACTTCTAGACATTGGGAAGTCCATGAGCATGACATTAGTCCCTGCACAGCTTCTAGTCACAGCCAAGAAGCAGAAAAGCTAGTGGGAGTGTGTGCAAGGAGTCACAAGGCTGGGTTCACTTCCAGTCACTGCTGGTGGGAACTAACCCAGCCCCACAGAAACTAGAACTGCCTTGCACAAGACATTCATCTATTCATGGGGCGTGTTCTCATGATCTAGACATTCCTACTAGGCTCTACCCTCTAATACTGGAATCAAATTTCCACCTGAGTTTCAGAGTGGTCATTCCTCATTCCACATTTTTGACATCTATTATTATCCGAAATTGTGCTCTGCCTTATATTTGTCACTGGTTTCTTCTGTGAGAAAACAAGTCCTATAAAGTCAGAGCCTTAGTACTTCGAATGTAGGAGGTACTCAACAAATATTTGCTGCAAGAATTAGTGAATAAAACTCAGGAAGAAATGTTATTTGCTATTTGCTAATAAAAATATTTCTTGGGGTAGCAGGTGGCATGATAGTAAGGCACTGGACTCCCACATGACCAGCCATAGTTTGAATATCAGACCTGAAAGCTTGCTTTCTCACTTTCCCTTTCTTTCTCTGTCTCTCTCTTCAATCAAATTAAGGATAATAACATTAATAAAAATTAAATAAATATTTCTCTAAAAAATCTGATTGTATGTAACATACTGGGTGGAATGGCCTGAAGGAGAGGAAAAAGGAAATTATGTATAGATACTTTTGTTCTAAGTGCTTTGGCAAGTTTCCTTTAGCTGCAAAGCTGGGATCCTGATAAACTGATTTTAAAAATGTGGTGTGGTAGTAGTTAATCTCTGCCTCCCCCTGGTCCCATATCACTTGGTGTATGCTTTTTTTCAGAACACTTAACAATCTACGTTGAATAAGAGATACTTAGCAGAGGGTCTTCCTCTTCCCACAGATTACCCATGAAGATGAACAGGGCAGATGCTCTTCACTGTCCTTTTTGTTGGGTGGTTGATTGTTGCGTGTTAGCACCTGTGATTTGGAGGTATAGGCCCTAATACATGTTATCAGAGTTGATATGAATAATAATTGGAATCAAGGAGATAAATTAGCATCTGTATCAAAAAGAGGAAAGGGCTTTCTATATGCCATTCACATTTTTTCCTTCTCTCTGAGCCTTTGAGACTTTGGGATTTATAAACAACATGCAAGAACCAGTGGCAGATGAGTTATTAAATAAATGGCTTCAAAAAGTCTTCATCTATTATGTGGGGCTGTATGATATATTCTATTTTCCCCAATTTGGCAATGCCCAATCTTGCCAATACTTTAAATTTTTAACTTTTTGGACGTGTAAACAAATACTGTTTCTCTGTCAGGCTTTATTTCCCTGATTACCATTGAGTTGCATTTCTCTCCAAATGTTTGTCTTTTCTTTTTCTATAAACTGTATTTTAGGAGGCTTGGAGGCTTGTCTTTTTCCTACTGATTTGAAGGGGCTCTTTCTATAGCCTAAATATTCATGGAGAATTTTAATTATCTTGATGCTAACCTATTTTATTTATGCTCATTTCTACGAAGGCAAAATTGCTAATTTATTCCTTGTACTCTCTAGGTTTTGTGTCTTTCGTAGGAATCCCTACAATTAAGTTATAAAATATTCTCCTACATTTTTCACAATACTTCCATTGTTTAGTTTTCCCTCTGATTCATCACAAATTCAGCTTGGTACATCCGGCGCTTAGTTTTCAAATTCAACTTGACTAGACTAAGGAATACCTAGAAACCTGATAAAATGTTACTCTGAGTAGCCCATGGGGGTTTTTCCAGAGAGTTTAACACGTGAGTCTGAGTAGAGGAAAGGGAGACAGATCACTCTCAATGTGGATGGCATGATACAAAGAACCAAGGGTCCAAAGGGAATAAACGCAGAAGAAATCAGCTCTGTTTTCAGAAAGAGGAAGACGGGGCCAGCCTGTGGAGTCCCATACCATTGACTTCACGATTTGAGGCCTGGACCCAGAGGTCTAAGAAACATGCTGGGTGCAAGTGCATGCATGTCCAAAGTGCCGAAAGGAGGGAAGAGAAGAGATTGCAGCCTGACCACACCCTATAGAGGGCGTTTTCTCACTTTTCTTCTCTCTCTTTTTCTCTCTCCAGTGAGTGCATGTGCCTTCTGGCAAAAAATGAAAACAAGCAAACAGAAAAAGAAGACAGACTTCTTTTGTTGGACACCAGAAATCAGGAACTGTCTGCCTTCAGACTCCAGGATTTACACCAGCAGCCTCCCAGGTTCTTGTGCTTTTCATGAGTTAACCACATCAGCTTCTCTGCCTCTGCAACCTGGGACTTGAACTAATCCAGGCTAACAGAATCCCAGATAGTTCGTGGCATGGCTTCTCACCTGCCCTGATCTCATGAGGTCAATTTTCTCAGTGAATCTCCTCTTACACATCTGTACGAGTTTTATTTACTAGATATAGTGTATGTCTAAGTTACTGAATCTTACTTTATTATTTTTCTATAAACAGTAAATTATCTGAGCACAATTCATTTAATGATCTCTCTCTTCCTAAAACATTTGAAATGTCATGTATCTGGTCTATCCCTGTGTTATTGACACTGATTTTTATTTTTTTCTAACCTTTCGTAGACATGTATTGAATATACTTATTTTTCTTCTATTTGAATTTGTAATAAGTTGTCAAATTCTACATTACTTTTAATATTTGATTAAAATGAATTAAAATGATCAATTACTTTGGAAAAATATATCTATATTAATAAATCTTCCAGTTCATGAACTTCCTATTCATAAACTTCCATTTATGAACAATATTCAGCTTGATACTTTTTGTTTTGGCTAAATTATTTACTCCTTCTATGAGTGAGAAAGACACAGAGAAAAACAGACAGGCAACACCTCTGAGAAGGTCCTGATGCCTTATCCACCCTGCAGCCCTTGATTATGAGCAAGCCTGTGCCCAAGTACTCAGGGAGGACCTGAACTAGGAACCTTCCCATGTGGGACTGCCTGCAGAACATCGTGTTTTAATGCTGTGCCACTATCTGGCCCTCAATTTGATATGTTTCTTACCGTAAGTCCTGAGCTTTTAATGTCAGCTTACTTACTAGGTATTTTATTCTAATGTTTTATGTTGTAAATAAGACCCCTTTCTGTCCATTACTTTATTTTTAAAGTTTGGTTACTGTTAATACAGAGAAAAATTATAATTTTAAAAGTTTTTTGATGACTTTCATTGTAATTTTTGATTTGCAATAATTGTGTACTTTTTGTGGGATACAGTGTAGTTTGTCAAAGCATGTATACCTTGAGGAATAATCAAATCAAGAAAATAAAATATTCACTATGTCCAATATTTACTGAGACTATGATGTTCAAATATGAAATTCTCTCTAGTAGTTATTTGGAAATATATAGTAAATTGTCATCAATGTTCTTTACTCAACTAAGCTATACTATTCTATTCTTTATGTCACTTGTTTGTCTTGTATCTGATAAAGCATAAATATGTTGAGCATAAACTTGGCCTCCTTACAGAATTCTCTTATTTCTTCTCAGGTTATCCTTACACAACTGTGATACTATGAATTATAACAAATATATGAATTTCTTCCCCCTTTCCTGGAACATAACTCCTAAAAATTCTTGGAATCTCCGTGATTAGTCTTTTTGTTTGCAAATGAAGTGAATAGAGGATTCTGGATAGCCTCAAAATGGAGTCTGACTGCCAAGGGGACCAACTACAAGACTGAGGGTTGAAACTTTTGTCTCCCCAATCTTCAGGGAGAGGAGAGAGGCTGAAGATGGACTGATCACCAATGCCAATGATTCAATCAGTTGTGCCTCCGTAATGGAGGTTCCATGGAAAAATGAAAGGACAGAGTTCAGAGAGCTTTTTTGTGCTGACCACATGGAGGCAATAGCGAGGGCATGCAGAAAGATGTCTTTCTTCGCCTGTACACCTTGCTGGTATAGCTCTTCCTCTGGCTGTTCACTTGTTTATTTTTTAACATCATGAGTTGGTAAATGTAATCCAAGTGTTCTGTGATCAATTCTAGGAAATAATTAAACCTTAGGAGAGAGTTAGGTGAACCTGACTTAAAGGTAGTTGGTAGGAAGAGCAGATAAATCCATTTGGGACTTGCTGCTGACGTGTGAGGTTGGGGCAGTTTTGTGGAACTGAGCCTTAAACCATGGGGTCTGTGTCAGAACTGAACTGAATTATAGGACACTCGCCTTGTGTTAGGGACTTGGTCAGTGTGAGGAACACACATGCACGTGTGCACATACACGCACACACACTTGGTCACAGAAGTGTCCTGGATTGGGTGTTCGAGTAGCAAGACAGTTTGGTCTTTCCTATCTTGTGGAGTGATGTTCTTGTTTTTACTGGCATATAATCATTTCGTATGCACACAGTCATGATTGTGACTCCCTTCAACTACTTATAACTTATTTATTATTTGTTTAATCCTCTTATATTGATTTGGACATCCAGTATAATACTGAGCAGTAGTGATAGTAGTGGGAACAGTTGATCTGTTTCTGTTTTTAATGCAAAAGTGTCACTTATTTAATAAATATTTATCAACCCCTACTATGTGCCAGAAACTGTTCTAATTATCATTAAATAAAACAATATATAGCTTATACTCTAGCAGGAGAGATAAACATTATTTAATACACATATTAAATACACAATCTATATAAAATTTAAGATGGTAAAGGTGCCATCTTTAAGGAAAAAAGCAGCAGAAGATAAATAAAATGAGGAGGATGGAGAGTACCAGTGGTAGTGGGTGGTGCAGGCTAGGCCTCTCTAAGGTAATGGTATTTGAGCAGGATTGGAGGGAGGTAAAGAAGTCACTTGTGTGGGCATCTGGGGACAGAGTATCCAGGCAGAGGAAATGGCAGAGCAATGGCCTGAGTGCAAAGGTGTGCTTGGTGCCTCTGAAGAGCAGCAGGCAGGGCAGTGTATCTGAAGCAGAGTGATGGACAGGGTGAGGAGGAGGAGGCAAGGTTAAGGAGGTCATGAGGGCAGATCACTCAGAGCCGTGGAGAAAAAACATTTGGCTGTAAATTTGTGTGGAATGTAAGAGTGTTTTAAAGGAAAGGTGATGTGATCTGACTTACATTTTATGCCAGATGGTGTGTGTGTGTGCAAGACAGAGGGACATGAAAGAGCGAGAGAGAACCTCTCCAGCAGGACCTCCTCACAATGTATTCCCTTTCCTCCAATCCTCCATCTTGTTCAGATCCTGAGCATGCATGCATGAATCCAGCATGTGTTTTACAGCCACAGGGTTTGGGACTCAAACCGTGGTCAGTCATATGGGATCCTGCTTCTGCACAGTGTCTAACCACCATGCTATGGGATCTGTGCTGATTTACATCTTATAAGATCTCTCTGGTTGTTGTTTGAAGATTAGGTGATAGGAACCAAGGGTTTCGTAATAGATTATTTCAATAAAGCATGAATGAGATGAAGCCAGCTTAGGCCAGAGAAAAAGCAGCAAAAGTATTGAGACATGGTCACAGTCTGGATTTGTTTTGAAGGTAGAGTAATCAAGATGCCCTGATAGATTAGCCATAAGAAATGAAAGGAGGCCATTAATGCTGACAGTCTAATGTCACTCTTTGTTCTCAAGACTTGGAATCTTGAATTTCAACGAACTGAGATTATGCAAATCTGGAGGTGGGTAGGAGTTCAATTTTGTACATAGCAAATTTGTGATGACTATGGAGAGCCAGATGAAGCTGTCATGCAGACAGGTGGATATGTGGGTCTGGAGGATAGTTCAAGATACACAATTGAGCTCTAGCATCATTGTACTGAGATCTGTGAATTGGTATGTAATACTCAAGGAGAGACAAATAGGAAGTAGCCTTAGAAATGAAGTATGGGGCATTCTCATGAACAAATGAGACCAAGAGGAGGCAACTGACAGTGAGTTAGGAAGAAAACCTGCAGCGTGTGTTGCCCTGGTTGCTAAATGAAGAAAGTATTTTTCTATAAAATACCTTTGATTTGAAATGTATTGGAAATATAAAATCCCTTGTTTCAATAGAAACTTTATTGATGTTTTTTGTTTACAGCAACTTCTCATGGCATTAAACCTGCCAGCAGACGGATGAAGACACCTGTCCCTATCTGCATGTAGAGTCATAAGCAGTGATTCTCTAACTTGGCAGTGCTCCTCTGAGTTGACATTTCCAACACCACCTAGAGGACCAGGAAATTCAGTCAGGCTGGCAGCACCAGAGGTGGGCCTGATTGAGTCCCTCTTGGCAAATTCTTATACAAGAAATAAGAGAAAATGGAAGACCCTGGGCATAAGTCCCAAAATACTATGGAGTGATTTTTGGAAGCAACTGCTGATTTCTAAATATACAAAGTTTTTAAGCTTTGATTTATTTGCACCTGAAATAAAATTTTAAACAAAAACAAATAAAGAAAAATCTCATTACTTTCTTACTGTAACTACCCACACAAATAAAGATTTGAGAAAATCAATCTCAATGATCCTAACTCCTCATCCCCTTCTAGAAATATATTTTCTTCCATCCATGTGTATTTCAAGGGGAAATTTTTGAACCTAAACCATCAGACTCCAAACTAACTTCTAATTTTCCTTCTTTTTATGGAGTTTTAGTGAATTTTCCTCTTCTTTCTTTCTTCCTTCCTTCCTTCCATCCATCCATCTTTCCTTTCTTTTTCGTAATAATTATTAGCTACATGGTATATTTCTTAGTCTAGGTACTTAGGAAACAGTCAAAAATTTTGAAAACACGGTCCCTGCCTTTGTAAAATTTAGATCTCCTGGTAGGAGATTGAGAATTAAAAGACAATTTATACAAAGTACTATATAATTGCAGTTGTAATAATACAGGGGGTCTTGCACAAGGTCATGAAAATATGTACTAGAAAAAAAACTATGCATGGATTTCAACTTTTTTTGCACCAATAAAACTTCGTGCTTTAATTCCAATATACACAACCATTTTGAGGTCTCTCATATAAGATCATGTTATATTAATTTTCAACAAGCCTGTAAGATCAGTGAAGATTTTTCCAAAGAAAACAGTATTTAAATTGAGACTGAAAGGATGAATAGCATATAAAGTTATCTCAAATATAAAGCCTTCTCAGACAATGGAAATAGCCTATGTCAACCCATAGAAAAGGACCAAAACTATATCTATTGTAATCTAGATTTAGACTGATAGTCAATATTGTACTAAAGAGTCAATGGTACTCTTTTCACATTCTCCTTTTGGAATCCTATACCAGAAAAAAGAATGAAATACTACAACTATGTTAATGTTGCTAATAACCCAATGAGGTTATCTCAAAGCTTATATGACTTATGAGCTAAAAGAGCAGAGTACAGTGAATAATAACCAAGGGGCATTGGCATGGCTGCATCAATTAATAAACACACTGGTTCCATTTGCATTATATAAAACATATTAAATTCTGTCCAAACATAATTATTTGCATCCCCTGTGTAGAAGAACCTTTGTTATGGTACAAGTTTGACTGCAAAGCAAAAGAAGCTCAAACGGGCTAGACATTTGATAATCACACTTAGCAGTCTGAAGTTAGGCACATAAATTGTGATGGTGGCTTCATAGTGTTTAAGGCTCAATTTCCTTATATCTGTTTCTCAATGATTCCTAGAATGCTACCCTCATCTGGGTATCTTGGGATGACTCATAAATAAAGAATAAGAGGCTAGCAAAGGGAAAAAAGTTATTTTGCATAGTTTTTGCTCTTAAATCAATACCAAGATAGACCTTGTTACATGGTATAACTAGATCAATGAATATAACTATTATTCTAGGCGGTCTTATGCCCACTTTGAAAATAAGAGAACGTAGGTGGTATTGAATTGGAGAAAACTAACATTTACCACCATAATGAGAATAAATCTCATTATAATAACTGGAAGGAGATGAGACTTAGGTGAAGCTATGTTCCTGATCTTAAGGACTTTGGCCTTTAAGCATTAAGCAGCATGGATATCATAGAAGATAGTGTTTTAAGAATGAGAAATTGATTTCGACTGAGGAATTATCATTATGGAAACTAGACCTTAAAGGATGTTTTAGATTCAATAGGGAGAGAAAGGTAGTAGTAGCATTCCAGAGGAGAAAACAACACGTTACAGTATTCTCCCTGATGATCTGTATGCGCTTAGTGGTATATACACACTTACTCTGTCTTCAGAGAGTATTGAGAATAGTCTTACACAGGAACCAGTGGATGGCATGGTGCTTAAGGTGTTAGACACTTCCACATGGCCAATCACGATTTGAGTCCCTGGACCAGGTGGCTTGCTTTCTCACTTTCTCTCTCTCTTTCTCTCTCTCTCTCTCTGTGTGTGTGTATGTGTCTGGTCAAATTAAAAATAAATAAATAAAATTAAATAAATAATTATTAAAAAGAAGAAGAAGAACCTTATGCTACCAGTCTTGGTCAAAGCAATAAGCATTACGCATTTTAATTTAAAAGGAAAATTTCTGAAAGTTTTTGAGTCACAGCTAGTACATTCCTGAGTGGTGAGATCCTACCTGACTGGCCCAATAAAAAGATAAGGCTAAGATTCTTAGAAACTTTAATCTACAAAGTATGTAGTCATAGACATAACTCTTCCTTCTATATTTTAAAGACATTCTCAAAGTAAACAGTGAAGTGAGATTTGTAAAACAAGCCCTCTCAAAGAGCATCACAACTCTTTTATTTAACTATATTTTATTTTATTTCAACTTCTTTTATGTATTCAATCACTTTACATCACTTAGCTTGCAAAGTGAATTTTCCAACTCTTAAAAATAGAATTAATTGAACTCTAGCCTGATGAGAAAATGGTAGTCATAATTTCTATCACTGTATCAATTATAGTTTTAATGACTATTTATATATACATTATCAGTTTATTCTTATAAACCTATGATGTGAATATTACTCTTCAATACAAAACAATAAAACCCCGGCATTTGATCCAAAGTGGATGAATTTGGAAGATTTAATGCTAAGTGAACCAAGCCTGTCTATGAAAGAGAAATATTGTATGTCCCTCTTAATATATATGGAATGTCCGCACTTTATGGTAAAAACGGAAACATTAGATGGTGTAAAGGCATGGAGAGCAATTGTAGGGTGTAGACAGTGCAGGAGGAGAATGGACATTGGTAGGATGGTGGGCGAGAAGGAATCAAGGGGGAGAAAGGAAGCAAAACCATTCAAAAACACAAAAATGGAAGTCATCCGGTGATGATAATGTATATGGTAATATCTTTGGACTAATATACAATGTATTCATGATGGGAAAATCCATTTTGTATGTCATAAAGATGTACAGGGATTACATGTAAAAAATGAGAAAATATCAGGTCACTGGAAAAGTCATGGCAAAGTTTTCTGTTTTTTTATGCAAAAAGACATCCAGACTTTTTAGACAACCCAATACAAGAAAAAAATAATAATAAGCCTATGAAGTAGGAATGGCTGGTGTGGTTATCCCAATTGTAGTGTGAAGAAATAAAGCTCAAAGCCCTTAAGAAAATCACTCAATATCAAGTAGAAAGTTTTATTTCAACTTCTTTTATGTATTCAATCACTTTACATCACTTAGCTTGCAAAGTGAATTTTCCAACTCTTAAAAATAGAATTAATTGAACTCTAGCCTGATGAGAAAATGGTAGTCATAATTTCTATCACTGTATCAATTATAGTTTTAATGACTATTTATATATACATTATCAGTTTATTCTTATAAACCTATGATGTGAATATTACTCTTCAATACAAAACAATAAAACCCCGGCATTTGATCCAAAGTGGATGAATTTGGAAGATTTAATGCTAAGTGAACCAAGCCTGTCTATGAAAGAGAAATATTGTATGTCCCTCTTAATATATATGGAATGTCCGCACTTTATGGTAAAAACGGAAACATTAGATGGTGTAAAGGCATGGAGAGCAATTGTAGGGTGTAGACAGTGCAGGAGGAGAATGGACATTGGTAGGATGGTGGGCGAGAAGGAATCAAGGGGGAGAAAGGAAGCAAAACCATTCAAAAACACAAAAATGGAAGTCATCCGGTGATGATAATGTATATGGTAATATCTTTGGACTAATATACAATGTATTCATGATGGGAAAATCCATTTTGTATGTCATAAAGATGTACAGGGATTACATGTAAAAAATGAGAAAATATCAGGTCACTGGAAAAGTCATGGCAAAGTTTTCTGTTTTTTTATGCAAAAAGACATCCAGACTTTTTAGACAACCCAATACAAGAAAAAAATAATAATAAGCCTATGAAGTAGGAATGGCTGGTGTGGTTATCCCAATTGTAGTGTGAAGAAATAAAGCTCAAAGCCCTTAAGAAAATCACTCAATATCAAGTAGAAAGTCTCAGATGAAGCAAACCCAAGCTCTAACCAGAGCACACCACAGTGGGAGGATAAAATTTCCCTGTTTGTATTTTCAGGTGGAGATAAAAGTCAAAACTATACATAAAAGATTAAAAGCTAATTAAATATATTCCCCATTAGCTCTTTCCTAATCTTGCTATCTTAAAAGGCATCTAAATTTCTTCAAGTTGTTATCAACACAGATGTAGATGTTATCTAAGCAAAAACAGCACAGTTCCTGAAAACGAGAGAAAGGTGGAGACTACCTCTCACACTGTCTTAAATGACATATTTCCCCCAAAATGAAGTTTTAGAATATGCTAATATGAGATTTATTGCATAATTAGCTAGTCTATTAATCCATTCAATTTAGGCATATTTTAAAAATTGTGTTGCTACAAAAGGTCATTGACAGAAACATAGTAATAATTTATCAGAATGTTGCTAAGTTAGATTAATGGGCGATGGCTATTGTGGCCAATTAGTGTAAAAATGGAATTTTGTACATTTTAATAAACTATTACTTCTTTAACATTTTTGTAAATAAACAATGTACTGTTTAATGGGAAATTCTGCTTAGTATATTTTAACACATGTCTTCAATTTGTACTGTATACACACATGTTTAAAGGTTGATTAAATAAAACTTCTATGTTTTTATTTATAATAGCCATTTGCTTAAAAAATCATTCTTCTTGAGAATTATCATCATTGTAAAGATAAATTTAGCGAAGGCAAATGTTTATCATTTAAATGACTGGAATGAATAGTTGTCATAATGTCTTTGAAGTAAAATGATTACTAATAGTGACAGTTATTATTCATTGAGAAACTATATGTGTTCCCACCTTCCATACATATATACATACATATACATGCATATGTCAACTTCATAGCTATACAGAAAAGATTTTATCATTTTCAGTTTACAAATGTGCATTTTAAGGAGCAAAGAGATCACGTGACTTGGCCAAAGTCACACAGCTTATAAATGAGAGAAGCAAGATTACCCCCACTCTATATCATTTTGCAGCTTAAATCCTTTCCACGATACCTCAGTTTATGTTTGAGTGACTCTGAGAATAGTGATGCCCTAAAAGAACATCTATTGATCACAGTCTTCTATTTCTTCACGGAGTTGTTAATTACACAATTTTTTTGCATTATAACCTTTTTTTAATTTTTTTTTTTTAGAGACAGATTTTTACTTTAGGGTACAATCCCTTTTTCTTTCAGAATTTTGGGTTGCACACACATACACCAAGCATGAGTTTTAAGTCACTGGGTCCAGAACATTTTTTTTTTTGAGGGGTTTTTGCTATAGGGCATGTGGACTTGCCAGAAAGAGAGAGACAGAGAGCTAGAAAGCGAGAAATCACTGCCTGGGGGGAGATGGCCATGGTGCAATCCCTTCTCCTCTCAGGATCTTGGGCACACATGCACACGTGCCCGGCATGAGTTTAAGCCACCAGGTCTGGGACTCAAACTGTTGTCGGCTACATGGGAGTTCAGCGACATAACCATTATGCTAACTGCTGGCCCCTTCTTTCTTTAAAAACAGGAGACAACTGCATGTGAACACACTATGGACAATGGAGAGACCTGTATAGACACTTCGCATTATTGGTTTAGTGTTAGAGTGCCACCAGCCATCTAAACTTCAGCACTGCTCTTCTAACTGGTTTGTTAAAATTCATTTCACTTGTGACTGCTACCCAGTTATATAACAAATAATACCAAAAAAAAAATAGTGTTTCATATATCTAAATTAACTTGGAGCAAGCTTGCTAAAATGAAGTGTACCCATGTATAATTCGAATGCTAAATTTCAGCTTGTATAGACAGCCTTCCCTTTGCCTTCTTGTGTGCCAATTTGATTTAGCTCAGGATTCATTGCATCTTAATTTGGGGAGAGAATTTCTGGATAACAATCCTATGTTAATGATAGTAGGGTCTTTATATCGCTATTCTAACCACTTGTAGAAGTGGTTTTCTTTACTAGAATAGCTTCACTTGTTATTATTTCTTCACATTCCAGCTTGTTCCAGAAAGTGTGTAAATAGACTTCCAAGAATATCAGTTGAGGAGAAAATAATTACTAAATGTTCATACTTTAGCATTTCTCCTGTCATTTGAAAGCTCTGGCCAAAGAGAACTGGCTGCAAAAATGGCTATGTCGCTTGCCACTTCCCTTTTACTCACCACCTATGGAGAATAACCTTGCGATGTGACTAAGATGTCATAAGATAAAGTTTAGAAAGTTATTTGTTTAAAACAGCGACAACTGGACACTGAGCTGAGAGCCATAACAGATACCTGAAGAACAAATTTGCCTTTTGAATCAGAAGCCAATGTCCAAATACTCTGAAGCATCTTTAATATTTACACAGTAATTTGATTTCAGAGCCTATTCGCTGTCTCTTTCCCACTAATTTAGTCACACACTGGCAGCTCTGAGATTTCCAGTAGGGGCCAGGAGCCCCAAAGCAATTTGTCCTGAAATCACAGACAATCAAGATGGAAAGCCTCGCTCGGTGGAGCCAGTGTTCGCCCAGGGAATAGGGTGGGGTGGAGGGCGCGCTGTTCACTGTGATGTGCTTCCCAGTCCTCCGTGAAACCTGGTCTCCTACGCCTCTGGGGAGGCGGGCTGACTCACCTTCTTGGAAAGAGTTATCATTTTGATAGACTCCTCTGCCAGGAAGTTTTATTTTCATCCGACATTTTGTTTTCTTCAGTTCCTGGTTAAGTCTCCTTGGATTATCATTAGTATTGCTATCATTATTGTTACAACCCAAGGAAAGGAAATGATACTAATTTTTTTTTTTTTTTTTTTTTTTTTTTTTTTTGAGAATCACTACCCTCCACCACCAAGGGAGGATGGCCATACTGCAATCCCTGCTCCTCCATTCTCTTCTTGGGAATTTGGGCACACAGGCACACATACCCAGCGCTGAGTTTAAGTCATGGTGTCCAGGACTCAAACTGTGGTCCAGACTTGCCTTTTGTTTAGGATTTTCTATTCTGTAGGGATACCCTAAGAATAAATCATTTCTTATATTTCTACATATATTTGAAATAATGAATCTGAATAAAATTGGGAAAAACTCACCACTTTTTGGCAAAATAAAAAGAAGTTTAGAGAGAACAGAAAGGAATATCTGACTTACAGAGAGGTCTCACTATGAGCCAAACCCAGGGCATTGGGATAGAGCGGTGAGTTAGATAAGAGAGTATCTCTCACAATACATTCCTTGCAAAAAGTTCAGGATTGTTATTCTTACCACTGGTCCCTATTCTTTCTATTCCATACTTGAGCAAACTGGGCCATTTGTACGAGACCACTTGGCTGCCGAGGAAAGACTAGGTCCTCAATCTGCCATATTGCAAAGACAGAGTTCTTCCTGTTCTGCATGGAGTTCTGTGTCCTTTCACTTCCAGGTAAATGGACTGGAATGGGGCACCTCCAATCATCTCTAGGTGCTGTGTATGTGTCAGTAGCAGAATTTCCTTCAGGTCTTATCTAGTCTTACAGGTTTAGAGGCTCTCCAAAGCAACCGTGGCACCCAGTTCTCACATGCTGCTCCTGTTTTTCGTGTTTTCTTTCATTTTACATTTAATCACAGAAGCAAACAAAATTATCTTAGAAGAATTACTACTTAGATTAAACATCCATTTATATAGTAAAGACGAATTCTGGCTTATACTCTTTGCTAGGCTGGGTCAGAGTGCCCACCTTTCAGTGTGAACCCAGATATGGAGTAGACAGCCTGGCATAATCCAATCAGCATTCAGATGAGGCATTTTGATCATGCTACTAGTAAACATGGCTGTCCTCCCAAGGAACGCTCCGCCCTATGGTCCTAGACCTGCCTCCATCATATATAGAGGACATTTGGAAAGTGTTTCTGAATCCAATAGATAGCCAAGGAGTGAAAGAGAGACAAAAATGAATCAGAATTGGGTATGGGGAGGAATGTCCTTAACATTTCTGCCCAAAGCTAAGACCTTTATATTTTTCTAGAGTTTTGCAGCTGTGGCTCCCTTCCACAGCCCTTGAAGAAACAGCCCCCATCTTAGCTTGAGCTAATCTGACCTTAGTAACCAAGGAGGAAATGGGAGAAAAAGCTCTTGTTGTTCCTCTTTTGTCTAGGATAAGAATAGCTTCTGAGAGGAGAATACTCTTTGTTGTTGTTGTTGTTGTTGTTGTTACTTTTGTCAATTCCATCATTTTATTATTCAGTTTTTTGTGTGCTTTTCTATCTTAAAAGGCTTTGGGGAGAGTTTTGTGGTTTTTGTTAAATCACAGAACTAGTTTTAATTTAAAGTCAATCCAAAGCAATTTCTCACAATAGAGATGTGTTTCTGCCAATATATCTTTTTATTTATTGTATGTAGTCAGACTAAAAAGATTAGAAAAATTTGATAAAACAGTAATAATCACAGGTAGACATTAGAGAGGAATAAACCTTGCTTTCTCACTTGAAGATTAAAGTGTTCTTTCACATAAATTGGAAGAAGATAAAACCATACTGATTTAAAGAGGGAGAGTTAGTGAGGACTGTTAGTGGGTACATGTGCCTCCTTTCAACTGTTCTGCTTTGAGTTATCATCATGGAAACCACTAATCAGTTGGGTTTTACACACATATAAGAGAATACAAATACAAATATATATGTCTGTCTGTCTCTGTTTAGAAACCGGCCTTTATTAGTCAAACAGTAAAATAAAATCTATTTCAATTATAAAGTGCTCAAGCCAAATTTGTCACACATTGAGGGCTTACTTTGTTCTTTGAATCATCCCTGGATGACCTGTGTACAAATTACAAAACCCTAAAGAGTTAAAAGTGTTTGTTTCACAGGAAATTGGAAGAAATTTATGTGCGCAAGTGAAGCTGAAAGGTCGAATGTGTGACTCACATCTATTGACAGATGGAATGAGCATAACATAAGCAGACAGTGACTAGAAAACAAGCCGGTTGTGTGAAAGTATTTTTAGAGACTAATTTCTACCCAGCTGTGTCATCTATGAATGGGAGAAGTTCGAGAAAGTTACTTAGGGGTGTTTGAGCTCAATCAAGTGAAAGTTAATGATACTGATTTGGCTTAGATATTCACTTCCAACTTTGATGTACAAATGGAGCTAGTATTCAAACTAATTTCCAGGGAAATCAGATTGTTTCTTTACCAAAATCATAAAATTCTCTCTCTCAGTACCCCTCTTACTACCTGAATTTTGAACAATATAAACAATAGTGGCTCATAAACTGCTTTATAATTTTAAAAACATTTTTATGAAGTAGGTAAGGCCAATGTTAGCCCCTCATTTTAGAGTAGAAAGGTTAAATCAAGAGTCCCCAGGTCAATGATAAGATCATGAATGTTACCAATTGGTAGATACAGTTTAAAAACCAGGATCAGGT
This sequence comes from Tupaia belangeri chinensis, assembly GCF_000334495.1. NCBI lineage: Eukaryota > Metazoa > Chordata > Mammalia > Scandentia > Tupaiidae > Tupaia > Tupaia belangeri. Next base: position 188,597 of record NW_006160067.1, read on the forward strand.
GAACCAGCAGTTAGCATAATGGCTATGTCGCTGGACTCCCACGTAGTTGACCGCAGTTCGTGTCCCGGACCCGGTGGCTTAAAACTCACGCCGGGCACGTGTGCGTGTGTGCCCAAGATCCCGAGAGGAGAATGGAGGAGAAGGGATTGCGGCGTGACCATCCCCCCTGGGGGGTGATTTCTCGCTTTCTGTCTCTATGTCTCTCTCTGTCTGTCTGGCGAGCGCACGTGCCCTACAGTGAAAATCTCTCCAAAAAAAAAAAAAAAACCAGGATCAGCTGGCAAGGAGCATAGAGGCCAATGGCTAAGTGCAACCTCTGCAGTCAGGCTTCCTGGTGTGAGCCTCAGCTCAGCTATTTAATAGGTATATGGTGTTGGGCACTTTAATATTTCTATGTCTTGGTTTGGTGTCCTTATCTAAGATTGTGCAGAATAATATATGTTTCTCTAAATTGTACTTATTAATGAACCCTTTTTAAATGTCACACACTTTTTTTTAGTTAGAGGATAACCCTGGCCTCATGAAGTTTACATTTTAGTTGAGGAAAAATGGAACATAAGCAAATAAAATATTTTTTTAAAAAGGAATTCTACACTGTTGATGGGAATGCAAATTAGTACAACCACTGTGGAAAGGGATAGGGAGATTCCTCAGAATCCTCCAAATAGAATTACCATATGATTCAGGAATTCCACTTTTAGATATTTACCCAAATGATAGAAAAACCTTCACCCAGAAAAAAACACTTGAATATCTATGTTTATTATAGCATTATTCACAATTGCTAGGACAGAATCAACTCAGATGTCCAAAAATAGATAAGTGAATTGAAAAAATATGGCATATGGAATACTACCCAGCCATGAAAAAACAATGAGATCCTGACATTTGATACAAAGTGGACATATATGGAAGACTTAATGCAAAGTGAAGCAAGCCAGAGTATGAAAGACAGACTTCGTATGTCCCCACTCAATACATACCGATTGTCTGTGCTATATAGCAGAAACTGAAAGTTTGGAAGGTATAGTAGTAGGGAGGGCAACCATAAATACTAGAGATAGTAAGGGGTAATAGGGGGTGGGTAATGGAGGGAGAGAGGAGAACAGGAGACATACAATACATTTAATTGACACAAAAGTGAGAAGTTATTTGCTGATGGTAATGAATGTGGTAGTGTCTTCGTCTTGACTGATATGCACTGTATTTGTGCTAGAAATCCAATGGTATACACTGTAAAGATATATAGTGATTAAATGTAAATTAAAAAAAATAAATTTTAAAAAATGATGGCTGCTGCTGAGAAAAACAAAGCAGCAAAATGCTTTATGTATAAAGCATAGAGCCCATGGGGCTCTTGCAACTTTAAATCAATTTGAAAAACTGATATGTACAAGATTATTAACAGCAAAGGCCTTGAGAATATTTATCTCTTTAGTTGGCCTGACCAGTTAGGGTAATCCACCCCCTGGGCGAGAATAATTGATTAAAGGATGAGAGCATAAAGCGAAAATGCTCCAATTTCTACAAATTCTGGGAGTTGTCCTAGAGAAACCAGGAAGATTTTGGGAGATGTGAATCTGGAGTAACTCAGGGCTGAATGTAAGCCATGTTACTATCATGTAGAACCTGAAAGCAAAGACAAGCAGAGCGAGGAACCAGCAGTTAGTGTAATGGCTATGTCACTGGAGTCTCATGTAGTTGACTGTGGTTTGAGTCCTAGACCCAGTGGCTTAAACTCATGCCAGGCGCATGTGCATATGCGCCCAAGATCCCAAGAGGAGAATGGAGGAGAAGGGATTGTGGCGTGGCCATCCCCCCTGGGGGGTGATTTCTCGCTTTCTATCTCTCTGTCTCTCTCTCTCTTTCTGGCGAGCGCACGCACCCTATAGCGAAAACCTCTCCAAAAAAGGAAAAAAAAAAAAAAAAAGAAAAAGACAAGCAGAGTGAGACCACGTTCTTAGGACATTTTTCAAGTTTCCACCCCAAGTTGTATCATATCCAATTCTGATATTTTGGGTTATGTAAGTCAATGGGTTCCCTTTATTGATTACTTTGGTTTGAGTTGTGTTTATGTTATTTGTCATGAAGAGTCCCAACATGAGCACAATGAGATGTGGGAAAGATTTCATGACAAAGAGAAGATGCACTTTAATCTTGTCAAAAAAATCATGGTATCACGAAGCTTCAAAAAGTTGATGAAAAATGTTTATCGCTATGAGAACACTATGTGCATGGAATTTTTTTTTGCCTTAAAATACACTCATTCTTTAATTCCAATTTTTTTATGAACTTTTTAAAGTACTTTTGTGCTTGTAACAAAACAAATCCATTTTTTTCAAATATGTGACTCTATAGAATGGTTTTATCCTATAATCTCCCCAATTATGCCAATAGACAGTTCAATTTAATAGTAAGAGGATTGTATAATGAAAATATTTTACTAAAAGAAAGCTATAAATTAAGAACACCCTCTTATTTTAAATCAGGAAACTGAGCTGTAGAAAAACGGAGAGAGATTTCTTTCCAAATTAAAGCTGATTTGTAGCAAAACGTGTCTAGGCTTTTTGTCCTCCGATGCACTATTCTTTCTACTTTCCTATTAATCCTGCCTTATTTTTCTTCCCCATTTACCTCCTTATCATAAAAGTGTAAGATAGTATTTCCCTTGTTGAATCGTATTTCAATAGAAGTGAAAACATTGCAGAGATACTGCAATGAGTAACCACTGATATCACTATTATTATTTATTACATCATCTTTTGTAATATATTCTTAAAAGTAACTTTCCTGGTAGCATATGCCTCCTTTTGACTGCCTTATCTACTCTACTAACAATCAGTGACACCTACTTCCTTATACTACACTTTCTAACAAGGAAATATTTTTCATGTTCCATGACTTTTCTTCTTTTCCTTGATTTTGTTTTTATTGGAAACCCATTCTTTTTCTAAGCAATACGATATTTAACTTCATACCTTTGAGGCCCATAAATCAAATAATCACATTTATTCTTTTATTCTCCAGAATATGAAATGAGTTATGTTTAAGAGAGAAACAATATGAATTACATTTTTCTCATAATATTGGGTTGTCAGGAAAGTCACAGTGCACTTTTGTATAGAAAAGCACAGACAAATATGTCATGACTTTTTAGATGACCTAATAGTTGTACCTTCGCATGGGTTTCTAAAAACGTTTTAGATTCAGTTTCCTTATTCACAAAAG
>NW_006160067.1:192061-195023 GCF_000334495.1 Tupaia belangeri chinensis
GAAAGAGGTATTTTCTCAATTGACCACCATGGTTTCTGTGGAAATACAAAAAATACTGTATAAATAGTATTTCCAGTGCTATACAAACTCAATACCTCATAATTATCACTGCAGATTTGCCCATTTTTACTGCTGTTTTGAAATGACAAGTAGTGACTGAGATCTTGATGAGCTTCTGAATAAGATAGTGAAACTCTTTAGTGCTCACATTGAGTAAAATCTCTGAGACTATGAATTTTTGATGAAGAAAGCACCTTAGCAATGAGGTGCTTTTTTTTTTTTTAGCATTTTTCCCCATTTGTGTTACTCCAAGCTCTCCCAAGTTACCATACATGTAAGAGGAAGTACAATAGGACAGACCTCCAGGTATCCCTGCCTCCCTTTCAACCAGCATAGCTTGGGTTAATCTACTTTTTGTGTTTATGTGGGTGTGTGAGAGGGCCACCCCTGAGGTATTGTTAGAAACGTGTTCTGACCATGTGGGAAATTAGGGAGTAAAACCATATTTTAGAGTCACACACACACACACCAATGTTTGAAAATTCTGTGTGGAATCAAACGTGTTCATTCAATAGAATGGTGAAGTGTACATCCAAAGGGGATGAAAACCTTTTCCAAGGTTTTCCAACCTTGCTTTGAAGGGGAAAAGGATGGATTAAAACATGAATTCTGACTCCTCTACCATCATTTCATCAATCAGACTCATCCTGGGACTAGGAAGATTTTCAAATTCAGCAGTCACTTTTGGTTCTGTATTGTTTGAGAGAACAGATTTTTTAACTTTCTTATAGCACTGTTCTACGTGGACTAAGCATTCTGAAAGTTTGGGCTCAAATGATTCTCTTCCCACTCTCATTTGCTGTCACCAAAATCACCATGGCTAGCCATTATGCAAGTCAAGGTATTGATCTAGAAGTTTCTATTTAGGAATCAGTCTTCAAGATTAAAACTCAGATGATCTATTCTTTCATGAATCACTAGCAATTTCTTCTCTTTTACATGTAAGTTCTATATAAAGATATATAGAACTTAGTATTTTACATTAAACAATTTTTATACTTCCCTAGTTCATCACTAGTAAGTTAACCATAGAATTTATTGTTTAAATGAGAATGGTTTTGAGTATTAAAGAAACTAATAATTATTTTAAAAATAAAATAATTACTCTGGGAACATTAGTGAAAATGAACTCTTCTAGGCCGGCTGAGAAGTATGTTCATCCGAGAACCAGCAGTTAGCGTAATGGTTATGTCGCTGGATTCCTACATAGTCAACCACGGTTCGCGTCCTGGACCCGGTGGCTTAGAACTCATAATGGGTGCATGTGCGTGTGTGCCCAAGATCCCAAGAGGAGAGTGGAGGAGAATGGAGGAGAAGGGATTGTGGCGTGGCCATCCTCCCTGGGGGGTGATTTCTAGTTTTCTGTCTCTCTGTCTCTCTCTGTCTGTCTGGCGAGCGCACTTGCCCTATAGCAAAAACCTCTCAAAAAAAAAAAAAAAAAGAAGTGTGTTCATCCCATTCATTAACTCCTGTAGATGTACTTGAGACCAGGGAGGGTACAGTATCAGTGACTTCCAGTCATAAGTACTTAAGAATTGATACTAAATGGCATTTTCCCCTAGAAAATAGCTAGTAATAATGGTTTCAGAACTAAAGAAAAAGAAAAATAAGTGCATCTATCTCTTTACACACACACACACACATACACACAATTCATTTTATTTCATTCTGTTCCTTCTCATCATTTAGGATACAAACTCTAAAATAAATTCATTCCTTTCAAGAAGGACTACTTTTTCTTTATACAAAATCCTATTAAACAATGTCCTTTATATGAATTATAAAATTATTTTAAATTAAGACTACAATACACCTAATAATTTCCCCCACACTTCTATTTTCAAAAAAAAAAAATAACACAAATGACACAAGGTTAAAAATGTTAGGCTATGATAATAATAAATGAAAGCTGACTTGAATGAAAACATTCAGTCCTAGAGATATTTTAATTTTGGAATGGTGGTGGTTTTATAATGATAATTTACAAGCAAGAGTATGGGTTAATGATTTGGTCTATAGAATTACCAACTGTGTTGTTCACGCTAATTCACTTCACTTCATAATTTTTAGTTTCTTTATGTCTTCCTTGACTGAGAGCAAGATAGAGAAAGGAAACAGAGAGAGAGAAAGAGAAACAATACCAGGATCCCAAAGCTGCAGTCCACCCCAACCTTCAACCAGCCCCGGATCATGGACACACATTTACACAATGTACTCAGAGAGGTCTTCTGACTTAAATGGAGAACCTTTTTATTGCTTTGATACAAGCTATGTGGGATAATAAAATTTATGTGTACATAAAAATAAGGAAAAAATCTGGAAATATTATAGAAGTATTACTTCTAACAGTATGTCTCTAATTAAACTTTTCAATGCAAGCTTCATGAGATCAAGGAATTGACCTGTTTTGTTCACTTTGCCTTATCATCTAGTGTGGTGCCCAAGATAGAGAGGCAGTCTGTAAATACTTGATAAACACAAAAATTAATGAATAAATTATCATTATTAGCTGATTCATGGTTACTCTTCCTGAGGATCACTATTCTAACTGAGTAGAGGTGATTTCAACAGTTTATCAGACATCTTATTGTGGGAGACTGCCACTTAAGAGCAAGTTTCAATTAGGACACTCAGGCCAGTGTTTTGTATGATGAACAGGTTATACAAATGGATACACAAATGGATCATTACAGACCACTTGGAAAACTTGTCTCCTGTGGTAAAGTGTATTAAAGAGCTATCGACTACTTATATTTGGGAAACTATTGAGAAACTAACTGTTTGTAACATTCATTGATGTCCCTCCCACCTTTCAACTCAGGATATAATGAGTCAAAGTGTCAAAATCATTGTAAGAGTCCCATTGATAAATATTCATATATAGTATTTCCTATAATAGAAG
>NW_006160067.1:195286-204013 GCF_000334495.1 Tupaia belangeri chinensis
GGCTTTCCAGAAGTATTAAAACAGGAGCCAAGTTCTCCACCATTTTAAACCTGTTCTTTCATGATCTTTATCCACTTCCAGAGTTGTCTTTATCCTTTCCTCTAACTCTTTCTCTCAGACAAAGAGGACTATAAGATGATTGACTTATTTGTAGAAAATTTGGTTTTTATCATTTAAGTGTAAGATATATTGAATGGTTAATAGATCCTTTTGGTAATCTATTAGAAGGAGAGTTCTTATCTATGTTAAAGGAAAATAATTCTCATTTCCAAATAGACGAGTACCGAAATTTTAACCAGTTGATACGCAACAGTTGTTTAATTAATAAACTTAGTTTTGCTAGTACATAATTTGTAATATTTATCTAGAAGTCCTTTACTATAATTTAGACAAGTGACTTTCAAATTTATTTTTTGATGAAAAATCAGGACAGTACACATTTCACTCAACCAAGTACACACACACAAAGACACTATTGAAACAATTTTTTCAAGCAATAGTTTCCTTACTATGTTAGAAAACATTTTGTCATTTCCTATTTTATTCTAACATATGACATTTTAGTTTTTTAAAAATATGAGTCTAAATTTCTATCTACTAAATTAGTTTATGATCCACTGGGTTATAAAGAGTTTATGTTCAGAGCAATTCTCTTAGTGATGATAAAACCAAGAAATATTTTTTGCAGTCTATTCTACTACTATATTAATTTTTATTATTGAGTCTTTTACTCCTGCAAAGGAATCCAACACAACATAATGCTTATAGACAGAACATGTGAGGGGGATATGAGACTTAATTTTTGTTTTTCTGGGAGAATGGATTTTCCACTATAGCCACAATAAAATGCCTCATTCTCTTATCTGTTTCTGACATGGTGACATTTACTCCCCTCCTGTTAAGATATGACATTTCTACTCTCCTTGAATCTGGGTGGGCCTATTTCTATGGTGAAAATGATGCTTTGTGACTAGAGATAAAGGCTATTTGACTTCTAGAAGATTGCTCTTGGAATCCAGTCAGCAGTCTGTGAAGAAGGATAAAGAAAACATAGAAAGACCACTTGTCAGTGTTCTTTCTGACAGCCTTCCCTGGATTCCTGTAAAGACTTAAGATCATCATCTAGACTTTAGAGTGCACCAGACCTCAGATGATTCCAGTCCCAGACTTTATGTCATCTGTTCTTTAGTCTTTTCAGTTAAGACCTCAGACATTGTTGATCAGAAATAAGTCATCAGTGCTGTACCTTTTCCAAATTTCTGACCCACAGAATATAAAAGCACTATAACATAATTTTTTTGATTTACATAGTTAAATTTGGTTTTGTTTGTTACGCAGCAGCAGCTTACTGTGACATCATTTTCTACAATTCTCAAAATATTATAGATTGAGTCTTTCTTTCTGTAATAATATTGCAATAATATGTGTGAAAGGAACGAATGACTGTTTTGTACCAGATTTCAGGAGTAGTAGATCATAAATACACTGATTGGACTATTTTTAACTATAAAATACTTTTTTAAAGTGTTGTTGAGTTTTAACATAAGAATTATTCAATTGTCTTTGAAAAGATCTTCCAGTTTTCTGATATAATAGAACCATAGAAACATAACACACATATAATGTGTAAAAAAGTTCAATATATCCAAGATTACTGCTGGAAATAAAATATTTGAATATTCATGTGTTCCTATTATGCACATTCAGGAAGAACAACTGGCTAATTCCAAATGAAGAAGCTGTGTCTATGTAAACTCTGATGCATAATCATTATTAATTTACTCTATTTTTTATTTTCAGATTAATTTTACATAAAGTCCTCATCATTATGTATACTATCCATATTTTTTTTCCACAGAAAACTTTACATTTTTCTGTCAAATGTTTCCTCCTCTTGCACCACACACTCCCCTCCATCACCCATTCTTTTTTTTGGGGGGGGGGAGGTTTTTTTGCTATAGGGCGCGTGTGCACGACAGACAGACAGAGAGAGACATAGAGACAGAAAGCGAGAAATCACCCCCCAGCGGGGATGGTCACGCCGCAATCCCTTCTCCTCCATTCTCCTCTCGGGATCCTGGGCACGCACGCACACGCGCCCTGCCTGAGTTTTAAGCCACCGGGACGCGAACCGCGGTCGACTATGTGGGAGTCCAGCGACATAGCCATTACGCTAACTGCTGGTTCCCTCCATCACCCATTCTTTACCATCCACTCTGTCCTTTTGGACTTCTAGTATCCACACCCTCTTTACCATCACACCTTCAGATGTCTCAACCTTTTCTGTAGAGTGCAGACACCTGGAACAAACTGAGTGGGGATATATGAAGTGTATCTTTCAAAGTCTGACTCATATTGCTTAAAATTAGGTCTTCCCTATTTATCCACTTCAAATAAAACAATCAGGTCTCATTGTTTCTTATAACAGAGTAATATTCTATAAAATATATGTGCTGTGGTTTTCCAATTCAGTCTTCAGTTTTTGGACAGTTAAGTTGATTTCATGTCCATTGTAAATAATGCTGCAATAAGCATGGATATGCAAGTATCTTTCTGATTATTTTCCTACCTTTTGGGTAAATACCAAGGAGTGGGATTACTGGGTCATATGGTAGTACTGCTTATAAGTTTTTGAGGAACCTCCATATTGTTTTCCACAGAGGTTGAAATCATTTGTATTCCCACCAACCATGTAAGAGTGTTTCCTTTTCATCATAGCCTCTCCGGCACTTGTAATTTCACATGTCATTTGATCATTTATAAGCCTTCTTTGGAGAGTTGTCTATCGAATTCACTTGTCCATTTTTAAACTGGATTATTCTTTTTTTATGGGTGAGCTGCTGAGTTCCCTATAAATTCTGGATATCACTCTCTTGTCTGAGAAATAATGTGCAAATATTTTCTCCCATTCTGAGGGTTATCTTTTCACTCTATTGTTTCCTTTGCTGTAAGGAAGTTTTTTTGCTTGATGTAACAGTATTTGTCTAGGTTGGGGATTATTGCCTGTACCTTAGGGGTCTTATTAAAGAAATCTTTGTCTACTCTAATATCTTCAAAAGTTTCCCCTTTGTTTTCTACTAGTAGTTTTGTAGTATGAGGCTTTATATTTAAATAGTTCACTCATTTCGAGTTTACTCTAGTTAACGGTGAGAGATAAGGATCCAGTTTTATTATTCTGCAGATGGATATCCAGTTCTTCCAGACTCATTTGCTGAAAAGACTTTCTTTTCTCCACTGCATTGTCTTGTACCCTTTGTCAAAGATCAGTTGGCTGTATGATTTCTGGTTTACTTCTGGATTCTCTATTCTGTTCTATTGATCTTCTGTCTATTTTGTACCATGCTGTTTTGATTATCACCACTTTGTAATATATTTTAAAGTCAGGTAGGGAGATGACTCATGTTATTATTTAGTTTTTTTGTAAGTGCATTTTTTAAAATTTATTTATTATATACATTCAATCACATTGTCTAGCTTAAAAAGTGAACATTTTAATATGTGAACATTTCTCCCCAGCCCAGTTAATCAAAATATCTTCAACAGATAACACCGCACCTCCCCATCCCATCAATGCTCTGCCTCTGTATCCCTCCTCCAAATGTCCTTCCCTAGGCCCCACTCCTCCACACACACACCACATCTGGCATTAACATTCATCTCTCTCTTTTTTTTTTTTTGTAGAGGTTTTTTTCACTATAGGGAGCGTGCGCTTGCCAGACAGACAAAGACAAAGAGACAGAAAGCGAGAAATCACCCCCCAGGGGGGATGGTCATGCCGCAATCCCTTCTCCTCCATTCTCTTCTTGGGATCTTGGGTATGCATGCACACACACCCTGCATGAGTTTTAAGCCACTGAGTCCAGTATGCGAACCGCGGTCGACTACGTGGGAGTCCAGCAACATAGCCATTACACTAACTGCTGGTTCCCCCATCTCTTGTGTTTGTATATCTTTTAGTCAATCAGTTTCTGTCATAAAGTGCAGACACTCGGTATATATTAAGTGGGGACATACAATGTCTCTCCTTCATAGCCTGGCTTGCTTCACTCAGCAGTAAATCCTCCATATTCTTCCACTTTCTGTCAAAAGCCAGGGTTTTGTTGTTTTTTATGGCTGAATAGTATTCCATAGAATATATGTGCCACAGTTTTTCAATCCATTCATCTGTACGGGGGCATTTGGGTTGGTTCCATGTCTTAGCAATCGTGAATAGTGCTGCAATAAACATCAATGTGCAAATACTTTTCCAATGAAAAATTCTTCTGTACTTTGGGTAGATACCAAGGAGTGGGATTGCTAGGTCTTATGGTAGTTCTATTTGTAGTTATTATTTTTGACACAGTATTGCCTTGGTGTTACAGAGTCTTTTTTTGACTTTTATTCCAGACAAATTTTATATTTGCTTTTTCTATTTCTGTGAAGAATGTTTCAGGCAATTGGATCAGAATCACATTGAACATGCAAATGAATTTGAGTAGATCTGATATCTTGATCATATTGATTCTTTCAATCCTAGAACATGTGATGTCCTTCCACTTTTTGTATTATACTCTTTTTTTCCCCAATTTTTCATAGTTTTCCTTGTCTTTTTCCTCTATGGTTAGGTTTATTCCCACATATCGTATTTTCTTTGTGACTATTGAAAATGGGATTCTTTCTTTGATTCTGTTTTATTCTATTCATTATTGATGTATAAAAGTGCTATAGATTTTGTGTGTTGATTTTGCATCCTGCTACTTTCCTAAGTTCATTTACTACTCCTAGTAGTTTTTGTCCCCTTAGATTTCTTTGGAATTTCTATATATATAAAATCATATCATCTGCAAATTAGGACAGTGTAACTTCTTTTCCTACTTTAATGCCTTTTATTTTGCTCACTTGTCTGATTGCATTGGCTAGGACTTCTAACACAATTTCGAAAAGGAGTGGATAAAGTAATCAGCCTAGTCTTGTTCCTGTTTTTAGTGGGAAGCCATTCAGCTTTTCCACATTCACTATAATGTTCACAAGGGTCTGTCAACCATTGATACCTTAATAATGACATGGTTTTGATTATATGTGGGATTAGACTGTACCTTATTCACAGTTATATGCTCAGTAACTAACACTATAAATATTGATCAAATAAATGAAGAGATTGCTACCTGGAGCAACCCACAAACTCCTCCTCCCTCTCCATCAACACTATCTTGTTTCCTAAGGAAGTGTAAATGGATGAAATGCAAGTGTAATTTTAAATATTAAAATGTCTAACTTTTTTTAGTATAAGTGATTCCAAAGAAAACAGGTATCTTTTATTTTTTAAAATGAGTAGATGCCATTATCTATAGATGAGAACTTAATTACATTTTCATATGTTTTTAGATTTATTTCATTTTTATACTACTTTGCTTAGCTTATTTCCTTTCTATGCAAAATAATCTATAAGGGTATGTATCACTCTGACATCTAAATGTCCTCAAGGAAATAATTATAGTTTACTCTTTGTGACCTAAACATTTAAATAAAACTTTGGTGTTTTTATTTTTAAAAACATCACAGATTTGATAGTAATTCTGCATTTATAGATTTGAACACCTACTATTGTGATATCCATAAATCAGAAAGTGCCATATTTTATTATCCCAGTTTCTTTATAGCTTTCAACTCTTAGTTCTACTATGCAAATATATTGGACTTCTTTATGTTGAAGCTTATTTTTGAATATGATAGAAAATATGAAAACACAAGATGTTCCATTACAGAAATACTCTATTTAAAGCCTCTTTGTAGATTTCAAACACTGTACTTACAGTACAGTTTGCATGCTAAAAATTCTGTTTATAGCAACTGTAGAAGGCTATTTTAACAACCGTATTTCCTTTCCTCTACTGTCCATCCTTGAATTGCCCATTATCTAGTATCAAATGATATAGGAAAAAGGATATATTTGCCTGGCATTAAGAAGTTCAATTGTTTTCATTAATTAACTGGACAATTCAATGACAAAGCAGCCATTTCAGTGAGAATCTGTCATACCAGTGTGTTCAGCTGCTGGTCTTTTTGGTCAGGGATTTGAGGAGAGGGAAAGATAAGAGCAAAGCTCAAAAGGCTCTCAGTCAACCAAATTGTTGTTGTTGATTAAGTAATTGTTTTAAATAGTTAAGAGTTAAATTGATTTGCCTTGCTAAAGATAGTTTGAAATATAATTTTAATCATCGCATGTTCAGATGCACATTGGCCTAAAGCATGTTCATAGTTTTTATGTCATTGCTTAATGGCATAAGTGGCTCAAAAAATTTTAGAATAGTGTTAGTGTGAGAAAAGCATTAAAATGATAGAGTATGCATGTTCTGTATATAATACAGAAAGTTAATAACAAAAATGTTGTTTCTGAAGGCCAAAGTCAAGGAAGATGAAGGGGACCCATAGAAGAAAACACTTCGAATATGGGGTGGAAGCTTCCATTAAAGAAGAGACATTTTAACCTCACCTGAGATTGGGGAGAAGATAGATGATGGATTGGCAGAGCCAGTGGCATGTCTCGGCACCCCAGATTGGAAAACAGCTGTGGAACATCAGTCCAATAGGAGAGTTTCCATAAGGCTCATCTCAGAGCCAGCTTGGAGTAGTAGCTTTGTTTTATTTTGTTTTCCAATAGTATAGAGATATAACTTTAACAAAAAATGTGTATGTATTTGAAGTGTACAACCTCTTGACGTAAGTGTATGTCATGAAATGTTTAGCACAATTCAGTTGTAAATCTCAAAGAACAGCAATTGTAAAGAGCCCGATGACAGGAACTTCCAGTTAGCAGGGTCACGTGGTCATATAAGTAATTTTAAAAAGACAACTACCTTAAGGCAACTTGCTTCTATGATTGTATTGCTCCAAGGGAGCTAATAGTCTCTCAAGGAATTAGAATTAATATATCATACTAAATCTTAAAAACAAGATAATTCTTTTGATTTATATATGTATCATATATCATATCATTAATCAAACATAACAGAAAAATGATTTCCAAACTCTAGTTTGCAGAAGCACCTGAAAACAGGAACCCTGTTTTCTTTACAGCACTCAATGGAGTATCTTCTATGATCAAATTAATTCAAAAGTATTTTACTTTCAGAAAGAATAAGTCATTCTCTACATTTCCAAAGTATTAAATATGCAGAGACCCATTTTATAATAACAGACAGTGGCATTCCTAGACCTGGTTCTTTGCACCCTTACTTTTTGCATGTGCATTATTTGACAACCCGGGGACTCTTTATGCACCCATAATTGGGACTTTCATAGGCCAGCTCCTTCCTAAATGAATACTTGAAACTGTTCCTTGCAAATGCTATTTTTCTGGCCAACAAAACTGTTTGATCGGGTCACCAAATTTAGCTATGGTGTTCTACAATTAGCTAAATGCTTTGTTCATGTTTTGTCCTTACATAAGAAAAAAAAAAAAAAGAAAGAATGAAATTTGAGGCTAGTGATAAAAAAGTATGTGTCCTTAACTTAATAAAATAGGGACAGAGGTGAAAATCACTAGGTTTGCGGAAAAAGGTAATTCTTTGTTTCTGGTGGACTCTCATTGAACTTAGCGGGTTTTTAGTATTCATTCTGGAATCAAAAGAAAAAATGAGGGACCAGCAGTTAGTGTAATGGCTATGTCGCTGGACTCCCATGTAGTCAACCGCGGTTTGTGTTTCAGACCTGATAGCTTAAACTCATGCCGGGCGCGTGTGTGTGTGCGTGCCCAAGATCCTGAGAGGAGAATGGAGGAGAAGGGATTGCAGCATGGTCATCTCCCCTGGGGGGTGATTTCTCACTTTATGTCTCTCTCACTCGCTCTCTGTCTGGTGAGTGCATGTGCCCTATGGCAAAAAAACCTCTCCAAAAAAAAAAAAAAAAGAAAAGAAAGTACATGCAGGAAAAATTGTTGCTAAAAATTAAAGTCAGGTAGAGGTTCTATATTTTAATCCTATGCATATGAAAATGCTTTGATAATGTGCAAATCTGTTGCCTATGTGATATGATTACATGCTTCTGAGACAGCAGGGAAGTCGGAGTTGCCAGTATCTCAGTGCATCTGCCATAACATAAAATTCATGCAGAGTAAACACCATGGACTTCAAAGTCAGCAAAAACTTGTTTGGAATTATCCTGACTCCCCTACTCACATGTTACCTCGACCATCCTAGATCAAATCATCTCAGTATCAAATTTTCAAGGAGTTGTGGGGATTAAAGGATCATTTTATTTTTTATTTACTTATTTTTTTAGAGAGAATTTTGCTATAGGGTTTGTGCACTTGCCAGAGAGACAGAGAGAGACAGAGAGACAGAAAATGAGAGATTCCCCTCCCCAAGGGATAGTCACACCACAATCCCTTCTCCTCCATTCTCCTCTCCAGATCTTGGGCATGCTTGCATATGCACCCCATCATGAGTTTTAAGACACGAGGTCTGGGACTCAACTGTGGTTGACTATGTGGGAGTATAGTGGTGTAACCCTCATACCATCTGATGGTCTCTAAACGGCCATTTTAAAGTGACTTGCATGGTACTTAATATTGGGTCAAAGTCAGTATTCTCTTTGCACTTCAGGCTTATGTTCTAATGTCAATGATCTCTTACTTTTTCCTTGTAGACTATCTAAATATTATTAATCTCAAAGGGGTTCAGAATTATTTACCTCTAATACATCCCAGACTACACACACATGTATATGTGTGTGTGTGTGTGTGTGTGT
>NW_006160067.1:204041-205541 GCF_000334495.1 Tupaia belangeri chinensis
AAACATTTTTGATACATATATAATATTGTCTAAATTGTCACAGAATTAATACAAATTCTTTGATTTTATTATTGGGTTATCTTTGCTTTATCTTTTCAAAGGACTATTCGTTCTTCAAGGGTAGTGACTTGTTTTAGCCAATTACTTTTCTAGGGTGCATTGACCAATGAAGCTCACATTAAATATGGCCGTTGGAGACTGAAGAGCTCTTCAGGGACCCAAGGGCTAACTTTGAGAGGCAGGAGAAAAGTGTCTGTGTAGACAGACACCACCCCAACAGTGGTTTGGCCACATGGGAACCTGTGTGATTCCATGTGTTTATTATAAAGGAGTCCTTGACATGTGCTGCATCTTAGGCATAGTTTCTTCCCAATCTAGACACCAACCTGGAGAGCTCTTAAAAAAGAAAGCAGGGATGAAGACAGACTTGGTTAGTTCAGTGAGAAAAATGACAGTTAAGAAAGTAATTTTCAAAAATCCTGAACTTTCTGGTTTATTCATCCATACAAATGTTCACAGGAGACACAACTGGGGGTCTTTTACACCTGCTCCATCCGGGGGAGCTGGACGAGGAGGCAGGGAGGTGAGCTTAGGTCTGCTTTGAAATGACTCATCCCCAACCTCAGCCTCGGCTTTCATGGCCATGCCCGAGTGACTCATTTTTCTGGCACTGTCTTTGTTAACTCCTGGGATCAGAAGTGCCCTGTTTACATAGCCTCACATATGGCTGCTCACTCAGTTTTTCATTTAAAGGAGCTGTCTGCCTCTATTCTGCAACTGCCTGATGGTGTTCACTAACAAGAAAATGACTTGGCCAGGCTCTGCCCCTATGTCTTACTCCTCTTATTGTCAGTCAGCTGACCTTTCCCCACATCTTTACTTCTAAGCCCTCAAGAAAAAAGAACATACATTGTTTTGGAAAGACAGTGTTGGAGGTCTGGATATCCACATGGTTCCCATAGCCTGATTTTAATATGAAGTCCTCTCCTAAGATACAGATGTAAATTCTAACATAATTTCTAATTATTGATATCCAAACAGTGTTATTATTTTTTGGAAGTAATGTTTAGGTTTTGATTCATATGCCATACAAACTTCAGACTTCTACTAAAATAATATTTTCACTCTGGGAATTAGGAACAGGTTTGCAGCGTGAGGTCTTAAAGTACACACCGACCTAACAATCTAGTCAGAGAAAATAATTAGGATCCCACCCCCACCCCAATCCCTCACAACCTGCTTTCCCTAAAATGTCCTGAATTTGCCGTCCCTGTTCCCCTACACATATTAGCGGAATGAAAATACAGGCAGGAAAGTTCTAGAAGGCCCACCCACCCATTGCTAAATGCCTCTGATCATTTGGGCTCCGTTTCAGCCGATGCTGGTCTTCAGGGACTGGCTCCCTATTCCAATGTCATTATTCAGGCCCCTGTTGCAGTGTTTCCAAGGTAAAGAATAGCTTTCTCCCTGATGCTTTGGACAAGCTGTCCTGATTCAGCA
>NW_006160067.1:205572-206746 GCF_000334495.1 Tupaia belangeri chinensis
AGAAATCTGAAAATCGTGATGTCTGTGCACTTCCTAATCCATTATTCAAATCCATAGACACTCCTAGCATTTGGAGAGGAGCCTCCTCCCTGCACCCTCTGGAGAGAATCACTCATTCAAGTGACTGATGTAAAAATCAATCCCTTCATCCTTCCTAAAAGATGTCATTTATTCCTCGTCTGACTTCCTTGGCATTCTGTTGGTTACCAACCACAATGGGTTAAAGATATAACTTCAGTCGCACACCATGTTTGTGGCTATGGGACACCCTGACATTATGACATCCACCTCTATCTCTAACGCACCCTCCCCAGCACACACACACACACCACCACCAATGGCCTTTAATTAAAATGCAAAGTGTTATGCTCTATCAGAACAAGAGAGTGCAAGTGTTAATGACAGCCTGGTTTCAGCATTAATATCTGAGGAATCAAGCTGCAAATGTGTGATCACACAGCAACTCTAAACAACCCCTGCATCGTAAAAGGAAAATAGATTATTTATAAAAATCAGGCTTTCTTAATTAGTCTTCTGCATGAATATCGCTCACAGAGGACAGTAATGGTTAAATAGCACGTTGCTGTGAGAGTGTTCCCATGTAGGTCACATCATGCATGCACATGTACACACACACACACACACACACACATACACACAGTTTCACTACTATCAGGATGCTGGCTAGTGTACTTTCAAAGGGTTAAGAGGTGAAAACCTAAAGTGGGAAAAGCTCAGTTACCTTTTTACCTAACCAAGGAAGGTGTCACGTGCTAATTAATGAAAAAGCAGGGTGCTCTTCTTGAGCATGAATCTAGAACATGCCTTCGCTCTGTCTCTCTCCAGGCCAGCGTGCTGTGATAACTTGCTTTAGAGCATGTGTGAGAAAAGAAACCTTGTTTTAAGCACCTAAGTCTTTGTCTTGACCCTGTTCTTTGTTCTTTAGTTCAGGTCCCTTTGCTCTGGTCACTCATTGTACAGAAAAGATTATACGTTTCATTTCTAGATCAATGATGGAGAGGCACCTGGCAGTGCCTTCGTGAAGCCCTCATGCTTCCTACTTGATTAACTTATCTCTGTTTTCATTGGGGTGACCAGCTTCGGCTGGAACAGAAGGATGGCCTTCTCAGCTAATGAGCACATTTCTTTTCATCCTTCACTGATGCCATTTCCT
>NW_006160067.1:206777-212946 GCF_000334495.1 Tupaia belangeri chinensis
ATAATTAAATGTCTTGTTTTTACTTCACCGAGGAGCATTTCTCCAAGCTGATTGGGCAGAGTAGATCCCCTCCCTAGCTCTGGGCAACCCCTAAGGGGAAGGAAAAGCCTATATGTAATATTTATTTCCAGAATACAGGGAATTCAGCATTTTCTTCTCTTCATTTCACACACAAGCTTTTGTTGAAATGGAGCACTTGCAATTTTGTTTTAGAGGAAAACGAAGACAGTGATAAGAATTGGATGCCATAATTATGCTCGTTCCATACAAGGGTGCCCTTTGCAGTGACCCAGAGAAATGTGAGGTCTAAATGTACGATTGCTCAGCAAAACTAAAACAGGTAGAGCAATGTGAACCGAGGGTGTCTAGATGCACAAGAGGACACACAGACAGTCTTGTTTTACAGCTCTCTAGTGCAATGGTTATGTTTCCTGATGTTTTCCAGTATCAGCTGAATCTCAATGTCAGCTTGCTTACCTATCAATAGATAGTTCTGCTTATGAGCTTATGTGAATGTACCATTATTTGTGTGACTAATTTTTAACATATCAGGCAATTTGGGGCCAGCAGGCAGTGTGCTGGGTAAGGTGATAGACTCCCATATGGTCAACCATAGTTCTAGTCCTGGACCTGGCTTGTGTGTGGGTGGGGGTCCAAAATTCCAGGAGGAGAAGAGAGGAGAAGGTTCTCTCCTGAGAGCACACACAGCCTATGGTAAGAACCTTAAAAAAAAATCAGGCAATTCAATTTATTCCTTTTTCTTTCTAAGTGTACCATCCACTTGAATATTAGCTCATCAGGAAAGCCATGACATATTTTTCTGTTTTTCTAGTAAAAATGCCTCATGACTTTCCTGATGACCCAATATAAGGTCTGATCTGAACCTATCGTAGAATTTTCTCATTTTCTATTATGATATCATACCATAGCATTTTCAAAGATGGCCAGTTAAAAATCTAACCTAATTGTTAGTTAACAGAGGTAATTTATTGAAAAAAATAATTAAACAGATAGACACACACACACACACACACACACACACACACACACACACACACCTGAGTTAGCCATACCATCTACTGGTCAAGAAAATAATAGCCAGTATCGTGTAAAATCACTTAGCAGAGTTCTTGCATCTTTTGTTGCTATTTATTTTTACTTTCCTAAGAATTTTGCAAGAATGCCCTCCCTTCCATTGCTTTGTCTTCTAGGCTCACTGGGAGGTGAGCTATCTTTCTTACGAATCATATTTTTTATACTGAAGTTTATTTTATTGAAAGGAAGGAAAGCAGAACAGAAATGACAAAGGTTTAGGGAAATTGGCTACAAACAGGTTGAAAATGAAATTTAAACAAACATCTTAAAAATGGTTAAATAGCTAAATCTGGCAAAGATGGAATAAACCAGCAGTCCCAACTCTTGCTAATCAGAATGAAAATTGTTACAGAGTTTCAGATAAAAAATAATGCCGCATTACATTGTTAGTACCCTAAACTTGCATACCTCCCGTCTCAGCAATTTCCTTTCTAGGAATCAACCTTAAAGGGCAATGGAAGTCTTTCTGGTATACAAAGCTATGGCCCCAAGGATTTTCTGGTGCTTTGCTTCTTGAAATAATAAAACAATGAAAAGAAATTTAGTGACCAGTTATAGGAAATTATTTAAATTAAGTACTTAAATATCATGCAACATTATGCAACCTTTGGAAACTATTCCATGAAAAATATGTGATGTTATGGAAAGATAAACAGTATTTCTTACTGAAGAAAGCAGTTTATAACATAATAGTAATGCTTAACTTAGCTTTGTATATAAAATTTAGTTTAGCACAAATAAAATGATAGAATGATAAAAGTCAAAACAAATACTTTGTGATAGCTGTTTTCCAATAATATTTGTATGAACAAACATAGTTCACCTCCCAATATTTTTACTTTTGATATTACTATGTTTTTAAATTCTTAAATACTCATGTTACAATTATAATAAAATATACATTTTTTTTTGTTTGTTTTTAAGAGAGAGATTTTTGCTATAGTGTGTGGGTGCTGGCCAGAAAGACAGAGAGAGACAGAAAGCAGAAAGCAAGAAATCACCTCCCAGGGAATATAACCAACTCTCAATCCCTTCTCTTCTGAACTTCTCTCGGGATCTTGGGGACACACGTGCCTGGTGTGAGTTTTAAGCCACTAGGTCCAGGACTTGAACTGCAATCAACTATGTGAGAATCCAGTGACATAACGATTACGCTGTCTGCTGGTCTAAAACATACAGTTTTTTAAGTGAAGGAAAAAGTATTGGTTGGTTGTTACTGGCCAATTGAATCCAGCTGCTTCTTCTCATGGTCAGTGAAACAAGAGATAGAGACTGGAGAAGAGAGTTTATTTCTGTAACTGGTTATAGGAAGACAACCAGCCTACACTGCCAAACTGTCTCAAACAGTTCAATGTGTTTCTCGGTATTTATGGGTATAAGATATAAGCACGTGCAAATCAGTTCTCACTACAATCAATCTCACTACAGTCCATCACTTCCCCATGATTCCTCCAAATACCCACTTCTGGTCTGTCATCAGCTATTCCTCAAACAGACCTCCCCATGACTCAGCTCTTGGTCAGGTTGTTCTTATTAGAGACCGTTTTTTAATTTCAAAATGGTTGTAGTCTTGCTGCCCTGCTTCAAGTTAGCAAAACGATCATAGGTTTAGATTTTTACTACACAAATTGGTAGCATAACATTTTTGTCACTTTTTCATCATTAGAATACATGTAATTATTTTAACTGTAGTAATTATACACGATGCTGTCTAGCTCCAGAGTATATTAACATCCATTTTTAAAATGCAATATTGTAACAATAAAGGGGAAAATGTAGATATAGCATCACCAACTAGAACTTAACCCTAAGTAACTGAACCTTTCAGGAACTCCACAAGGAGTATCACATATACTTACACCTGTTTTTTAATTGGAGGTACACATCTAAGTCCCCATCCTCTGTACACAGTGATGGTGCCGAAGAGACCCCAGAGAATGAGTGTGCATCTTTGGCCATGTGAGGACTCAACTGGAAGGCACCATCTATGAATCAGAATGTGGGTCCTCAACAGACCCGGAATTTGTCAGCCCCTCGAACTCGGTCTCCTAGCCTTCAGAGCAGGGAGATAGAAAGATTAGTTTATTATAAGCCATCCTTTATAGTATTTTGCTTATAACTTTGCTATAGAAGCCCATGTGGGCCAAGGCAATAGCCAAATTTTTCTTAGTTCAATCATCAAAGGATTCTCCTTGGTGTATCCAATATTGTTTCTAGACCATTAAATATAATCTTATTACTCTAAGACTTGAAACCTATTTCTTTCATGATAAGATCCCAACTCAGGAGGACCATACCATAGCTACAGTATTTCTGAGTTTGGATTTTATCACAAAAATGGTGGAGCATATTTAGTATCCTACTTCAGATTCCTCCTTCACCATATCCTCACACCAAACCTCAATCCAAATAGCAGAATGTGGTCCAGTTTCCTAACTCCATTTGCTGCAACACCTCATCTCATAGCTAATGTTCTCATTCGCTTAAGGTGCTAAGCTACGTCACTAAGATGCAGAGCAAGAGCCATCACTGATGAATGGACTCTAAGATGAATAGAAGGGAACCAGATCTAGCAAAAGGCACAGTGAGAAACCACCCCCTAGGAGGGACAGCCACACCTCAACCCCTTCTTCTCTATTCTCCTCTCGATTTCTTGGGCAGGCATACACATATGCCTGACATGATTTTCAAACTGCTGGGTCCAGGATTTGAACTGTGGTCAGCCATGTGGGAATCCATTCCTTAATCACCACACCACTGGCTGGCCCCATGCATAATAACCTTTGGAAAAATCCTAATGTTACAGATATTGGTTTATTTCAGAGTTCTCCAAATTTGCTTAATTTCAGTGCTTATATACGTTTGTATGTGTGTATAAATATGTACATATATATTTAAGTATGTATATATGGCAGGGTTCTCCACATATACAGAATTACTAGGAAGAGATATTAGACAGATTTTAAGAAATTAGTTTGCTCAGTCTGGGGACTAGCATGCATGGAAATGCATAGGGCTGGCTGCCAGGCAGGACACTACATGGTCAGAGTCCTGTTCCAGTGTTGAGGCAGAATGCCTTCTTTTCCAGGAAATTTTCTTTTTCTTCTTAAGGCCTTAGTTCAATTATATAAAGCCCATTCACATTAACAGTAATTATCTTTAAAATCAACTGACTGTAGACAGTATATTTAAAAAAAGGAAAAAAAAATCTTCACGAAACATCTAGCAAACATTTAATGATCACCATGTGTATAATGTATATGTAAGTCCTTATTCTTCTTTCAGGTCCCAAATTGTTCATTTAAGCTCTTCAGATCTGGCTGGAGCCTTCTAAATTATATTATGATAAGTGATGAATTAAAATATAAATTACGGTATTTATACATACTGTGATGGTTCAAAGGTTGTCTAGATGTTGCTACCTTATAGGAACGATTATTTTGTAGAGCATAATTGGAAAGATATAATTCAAACCTATCTGCATCTTGATTACATAAGTTTCACCTCCTCAAGTCAGGTTCTTGTAGTAGAAAGATTTTTAGTTTACTTGTCAACCTCAAAACATCCTCTAGCTTCATGGTCTTATTTGTCTTCTATTTATTTCTCATAGGACTCTTTTCCGCACTTTCTTTTATCTCCTTGGAAATAGAGTGATTAGGCCTACTTTGAAAAAATACCCTGATATAACATTGTCTAGGTGGTCAGCCTGAAATCTTTAGCAAGTAGGTTATTTTACAGAAAAGGCTTCTTATATTTTAACTAGGTTGAAGTTGATGAGACTTATCTGATGATCCCATATATTTTCCATCATTATCTTTCAGAGAGCAAGACCAGTGGAATAGGTGGGATATATGTACTGGTTGTTATCTATTATTGATAACAATACTTAGTGACATAAAATGACACCTTTTTATCATAATCATAAACTCTAGCCTAGAATTCAGATTAAGCACAGTAGGGACAGTTTATGCTCTGTAATTTCTGGGACATGAAAGTCTAAGAACTAAGGTGACTGACATGGCTTTGGCTGAAATATCTGGGGCTGGAGGGTCCATGTCTAAGTTGGCTTCTTCACTCATACATATGCCTCCTGTGCTGGGAAGACCCAAAGCTGTCCTCAGTGGGATGATCATCTGTTGACCAGCACATTTACACCTGACCCCTCCATGTGGCTTAGGCTTCTCGCACCATGGATGCTGGATTCCTAGATGAAATATTTCAAGAGATGGTGTCCAGATATAAGCATTTCAAGAGCTCAAGGCAGAAACTGTGGCTTGGGCTAGGATGTAGCCTCGGGAGACACATGGCATCACTTTTGCCAAATCTATCGATGAAAGTCTCAGAACCACCCAGGTTCAAGGGAGAGAGGATACACAGCCCATTCTTGAAGGGAAGACAATCAAATGATTTATATCCATTATTTAAAAATACCACATATATTTTCATTGACATTAACTTTGAGATCAAAAGATGGTTAATTAAAGCAGCAAAATTGTAATGGACGCTAGACAAAGTGGAAAGAGAGTGAGAGGGGAAGAGCATAGGAAATTTGGGGGGGAAATAGAGAGGTAAGACACTTGTGGGACACAGATAAGGTTATTTTCTGTTGATGAGGATGTGTATGGTGCTCTCAACTGGGCAGGACTGAGGTGTGTACCATGCTGGGTAAAGTCTCTTCACAATCTAAATGATGTATAGCGATTTAATGTATGAATAATAATAATAAATAAAGTAGCAAATTTGCAGGAGAAGGAGATTGTTTGAAACTTCTGATAAATGTGGGAATCCTGGATTCTCCTACAGAAAGGACTGGAGGTATTCTTCAATATCATTTCCAGTCTGTCCTTGCAAATGTCTTGGCTATTGACTTTTTAGAAATTACAAATAGAAAATAATATGATATTCCCAACCCATCCAATAACCTTAAACAAGTGTCCATACTTTAAAACTAGAAATTCATCATCAAATACAGAATTTGAGGTGACAATGATGAAATTATTTAACATCTAATAAGCTTAATAATCTGTACAGGAAGTTGGTGGAGTATCAAATATTAACTAAGTTTTTTATTTTC
>NW_006160067.1:212977-221728 GCF_000334495.1 Tupaia belangeri chinensis
CCTACACTACAAGGATGTTTAAGAAATTAAGAAATCTTTACATAAACAATGAGGTCATATTAAAGATATATAAATTGGAACTCTCAGATAACGTGCCTAGGCCTAAACACTGGTACACATAAAGAATAGAATCTTGAGAGACAATGTAGAGAAGATGGCAACAAGGACACAGACACGTCACATCCTAGCAGGAAGTGACACCCCTGGGAAAGCTACGCTGTGCATGACTGCAGAGGACTCAATTGTCTCACCTCTTCCTGAGGACAACGACACATTTTTTCTTCTGTGACCACGTGAATTCTATTGGAGCTGATTTTTAGTTCAGATAAATATTCAATAAAAATGCTTGCAAATCTCAATGGTGAATACGAAGTATGTTGAAGTATAAATCTATTGGAATAAAACCTGATTTTCTACACGTGGGTCTTAGCAAAACGACTTAGTAGATGTAATCTTGGGGAACAGGGCTAGTTCTCAGTTTTTCATTTATAAAATAAAATAGCAATTAACTTCCTCTTCTCAGACTTTAGTTTCTCTATCAGAAAAAAAGGGAGAGTCTGCTCTCTAAGACGGCTCTGGTTCTACAGCCAGGTGGGTAGCAGAAAGAGATAAGACTTGACAAGGACAGGGCAATGGTTCTCAATGGGTGATTTTGCTGCCCAAGAAGACATTGGGTATGTCTGGAGACATTTTTTATTTTAAGGGAGAGGATGAATGTGCTACTGACACCTAGTGGAGAACAGATGGGATGCTGCCACATGGCCTGCAGTGCATAGGGCACCCCCACAGTAGTTGACTAGTGCCAAATGTCGACACTGTCCAGGCTGAGAAACCCTTCATTAGAGGGTTCTTTTTTTTTTTTTTTTTTTTTTTTTGAGGTTTTTTCATGGAGGGAATTATTTGTTCCTTCATTTTGAGATCCAGTTCAAACTTGGAGTTCTAAGGCAAGCAGATTAAAGAATGAACCCACCGTAGAGAGATAACTACAAACTTGAGAGTGATATATACGTCAAAAATGTTGCAGGACATTACCCTTCTTTGAGGGTTTTTTTTTTTTTTTTTTTTTTTTTTTGAGAGATTTTCACTGTAGGGCGCGTGCGCTCGCCAGACAGACAGAGACAGACATAGAGACAGAAAGCGAGAAATCACCCCCCAGGGAGGATGGTCACGCCACAATCCCTTCTCCTCCATTCTCCTCTCGGGATCTTGGGCACGCACGCACACGCGCCCGGCGTGAGTTTTAAGCCACCGGGTCCGGGATGCGAACCGCTGTCGACTACGTGGGAGTCCAGCGACATAGCCATTACGCTAACTGCTGGTTCCCTGTTAGAGGGTTCTTGACAGAACATCTAGATAATATCCCCCCCCAAAAATTATCTTACAATTCTGTGATGCATTCCCCTTGGCAGAATTTCATGTCCCCAAAGAGAAATGAATCTGGATCTGAGACTTACTTCTGTTTATTTCTGGGCTTCCTCTTTTGACATTGAAGTTGCAATACATGCCACCAAGGAGGTTGGTGGCAGTAGGTGCATCAACGTTAGCTAAGCCCTCTTCATGTTCTTATTAATTTGTGAATGAAGTAGATGAAAACCAACAAGGCAGAAAATGGTTGTAAATGTAAATGTCAATGTGCTTAATGATCCAGGGAAACAAGTTCAACTGGAGCTTGTCAGATAAAAATAATTCTGCTGGTTGACCTGGCCATAAACACAAAGAGGCTGGACTGTGGAAGGCTGACAAATACTAATGCTAGGTGAGGAATGATTTAAATCAATAGGATCTTTAAAAGGAATGAAGCATCTCTGCTCGTGTGCTGGTTTAAGCAGCAGCAATGCAGTTACTCTGAGTAGAACTTATGTGGAAGAGCGACCGGCCTATATGTGTCCTCTAGCACAATGCAGAGAAAATGAATAGGCTCAAGATCAAAGGACCTGGGTTCAAATTCCAGCTTTTCTACTGACCAACTTCCCTTCTCACTCAATAAAAGGAAGTCAATCTTAGTGTGTCATGTCATAGGGTTATTGTACATATAAAAGATGTGTTAAATATAGACTGTGTGGCATGTCTCATGTTTCTGGTCCAAAAAACTGAGTTAGCTGAATAATATTAACTCATATAAATCAGGTGTTTATTGAACATAAATTCCATTTTTTCTCCTAGAAACCTCATTCCTTCAGGTTCCAGATTATTAATGTAAGATCTTTAGATACATCTTCTAAATTATGCTGAAGAAAGTGATGAATTAAAATATTAGCATTCAATAGTTTTTTTCTTAGTTCACCAATCGAGCAGTGTGTGTACATTTTTTGCCTACTATGTATTTAAATAATCCTTATTAAATGATTAAAATAATAAATGTTTTCAAACTCAGTTTTGCATATGCTCAAGATCATCATTTGATAGTCCTGAATCAGCATAAAGGAAAAGCACAGTTCCAGAGATGAAATTTCTACTCTAGTCCCACATTTAATTAATTCTGACTATAGACCAAATTTCCTATTTCACTCAACTTTTCACTTAGTTACTAGCATTAATTTTATAGTGTAATTGTAAACATCACATTAGATTAGTTTCTGGGTTTTTTTAAGAGAGATTTTTGGTATAGGGTATGTGCACTCATCAGAGACAGAGAGAGACAGAAAGCAAGAAATCAACCTTGGGGGAGCAGAGCGGGGAATAGCCACAAGTAATCCCTTCTCCTCCATTCTTCTCTCAGCGTTTTGGGCATCTATGCACAAGTGCTCAGTGTGAGTTTTAAGCCCCCAAATTCTAAACTCAAATCTCAATCAACTATGTGGGAGTCCTGACACATAACCATTTTACCATTTGCTGGTCCCTAGATTAGGTATGTAGAGTGCTTTGCATAGTAGTGAGCACCAAAGAGATGCTAAATGAAAGGACTTCCATTTTGATTGTTGTGGGAAATGACATAACTTATATGTAAAACTTCTAAAATAATACCTAATATCAGGACCAGCAGGTGGCATAATGGGTTATGCCGTTGGACTCCCACATGGTTGACTGCAGTTCAAATCTTAGATGCAGAGGTTCCAGGTACATGTGTGTGGGTGCCCAAGATCCAGAGAAGAAAATGGAGGAGAAGGGATTTCGGAGTAGCCAAACATTCTGGGGGGTGATTTCTCTCTTTCTGTCTCTCTGAGTCTCTTTCTTTCTGACAAGTACATGCACCTTATAGAAAAAAAAAAAAAAAACTCTTTTAAAAATAACAAATAACAGCTAATATTGAGTAAGTGTTCAACAGTGATCATTTTTTTTCTTTCTACTTTTGCAGATGTTATTTAAAGCACAGGGTAGTCAGTCCCCATTTTGTAAGTTATGTGCAAATCGATCTATGGCTGGGTTTATGCTAGACCAATGTGGCCAGCCCATAGACTTTCTCGATTCAGAGAGGGCCAAACAAATGCCAAAACAAATGTGTCTTTTTAAAAGAGCCCATCAGTTGGTTAAATATTACAGATTGCAGCCCCTCATTTTAACATCCTATTGACTCAGTTGAGAATGTTCAGTTAGGCTTAAAATTATTTTTTCTTAGTCTTTTATTCACTTTATAATACTGAGGTGATAGTAATTTGTGCGTGTGTGTATGGTTTCTAAAAACAAGCATGGAACCAAACAGAGCAAGGGAAAAGTAACTAAATAAGTGAGAAGAGCCATGTATAAATCATGTCCCACAGAAAGAGATGACAGGAGAATTCAAAATGCCTCAGGAATGCAGAAGTAAGGATGCAGGGCAGAGATTTTGAGATTTCCATTGCATTTCCTGGGCATCTCAGCAAGTCGAGTTTACCCAGGGACTGAACAAAGCATGACATTTGTCTTAGAAATTGAAACTAAACGTTGAAATACTGAACTACTAGAAAGTTAAGATGGTCTGCAAGGAGCCAGATGGCGGTGTGGAGACAGGAGAGAGGCAAAGCGGGCAAGGGTCATTTTCAGTGTCCATGCGTGAGGGAGAGAGTCGTCAGCCATTGTCATAGGAGACCAGCAATGCCTGTGTGTAAGCGGATCAGGTTTGTTCTCACTCTCTTCTTTCTCTCCCTTCCCCCTCTTTTTTCCTAGCTTGAAGCTGGGGAGAAGGTACACAATCTGTCCTAGCATCTGTCACTCTGCCTCCCCTTTGTTCATTGTTTTTCTGTTTTCCTTTAACCTCCTGAGGTGTAAAGCAGCTTCCCAATCCTTCTCCATCCTTAGGAGCCTTAGCTTATCACCTCCCCCCTCTTATGTTAAAGAGCAGAGCCTTGGTGTCATGGCTTTATTTCCCACCTCTCTAAGGACCTTGGAAATGAAACGGAGTAAGGATGGCTGTGCTCAGAATCAGCAAATGGAATTACGCGAGCTTAGAGTCAAACAGAGCTGTAGGAAATCCTGGCTTTCTTACTTTAATAGCGGTGTGATTTAAACAATTTTCTTAAACCATCCGAGAATCAGTTTCCTTATTGGTCATTTGGTGAAAGTAAGTCCTTTGTCCCAACTTTATTACAATGAATTACAGTGAATAGTCTTGTTTTATAGAGCAGATGCTAATTTTAAGTTAATCTTTTTGATCTATTAACTCAGTGTATTTCCATCTTTGTCTTGAAATAAATTTAAAAAAAATTATATCCCAGTGCTACTGAAGCTAGTTCCTGAGGAGTTGAGGAACAGAATGGCAGTGGTCATTTAAGTGTTTTAAGAATTAAGAAATTAACAACCCAGGTTCACTTATTTTGGCAAGTCTTAACATCTTATTACAAGTTTACATTGGTTTAGTTATTTGCCCTAAGTGGAGATACAACTTCTACTTTTTCTTTCAATTCCCACACCACTCCTTCAAAAACCATTAGAGAAAATTTTGAGGCACGTATAGCATTTTTTGTTTTGTTTTGTTTTTTGAAAAAGTTTTCCATATGAGGTTACATTTGCATAGGGGAATTTCTTTGATAACCAGAGTACCTTGTTAGAGAAGTTAGAGGTGAAAGTTGATGTTCCATAGGCATAATTTGAAAAACTAAGTTTAAATAGTGTTTTTGAAGTACTCCGTAAAGAAATACACATAAAATGCAGAGAGAAGACACAAGAGGAAAAAGGGAAAGAATGTAGTGGAAATAAACAAGACAGGTAAATGATTCTGTAAAGTAAGATGCTCTGAAAATTCCTAGTGGGAGACTGATGAAAGGATGTTCTTTAAAAAACCAAATATTTAATTTTACATGCTCTTCACTGTTCAAGGAAATCCTTCTCCATCATTCTGGAACCTCAGCCAAATTTTCTGTCATGTGCTTTTAATCAGAGAATTGCACAGATCCCATGAAGGAGCCGACTTGCACACTTGTGCTGCCACTCTTGGAGAGAGGGGAGACGCACCTCATGGAGGTGAAGGCATCTAGTAGGGTTAGCAACTCAAAGCCAAAAAATAGCATGAGAAAGCTCGAAGAGGACAACAAGCTTTCAAGAGGAGGTAAATAAAGGGTTTGAGCCATTTTAGTTTGAAACTGAAAAGACAGGATTTTAATCATTCCTGGGAAGAAGCTGATTCATGGGCAGCAAAACATCCCACCTTATTTTCAGATGTAGACACTTAAAAGTGGAAAACAGCCTTGGATATTTTCAACATTAAAAACTAATCGATGAGAAAATTTTTCCTGAAGAAGTCATTTACAGATATCCCAGTTGAGATCATGACATAGAGGATGGGCAGGCTCTTTAAAACTCCTGGGATTTAGCCTTCTGCTCTCAGAACGAGACATCATGCCACACTTCCAAATGCAAATGATAATAGTGTGTACCTCTGGGATTATGTACAGGTGAACTGTGTAAGGTGTTTGGCGTAACCTGGACAAAATAAGAGTTCAGTAAATTTCCATCAAAAAGGAATGATTATTATGTCTCTGGACTCCCATGTAGTCGACTGCGGTTCGTGTCCCGGACCTGGTGGCTTAAAAAATCATGCCAGGCGCATATGTGTGCATGCCCAAGATCCCAAGAGGAGAACAGAGCAGAAGGGATTGTGGCATGGCCATCCCCCCCGGGGGTGATTTCTTGCTTTCTGTCTCTCTGTCTCTCTCTGTCTGTCTGGCTAGCACACGCACACTGTAGCAAAAACCTCTCCAAAAAAAGGAAAAAAAAAAAAGGAATGATTATTTTTAGTTTTATTTTAACAACCATCCTCAAATCCATCCAACCTGTTTACTTGAGGAAAGGTGAGCAAGTTCAAAGAAAGGCCCGAGTCCTTGGCCCAGGAGTGTATTGCACAAGAGAAGCCAGATCCCATGTTGGTGACTGCAGTTCACAGCTGCCGTTCAAAGCCCTGGTGCAGTCAGCCAGGCGGGCGTGTGAGTGCCCATGGCCTGATGGGCTGGAGGATTGGAGGAGGATGATGTTGGCATGACCAGACCCTACAGAGGGTGCTCATCCCTCTGTCTCTGTCACTCTCTCTCTCTCTGTATCTTTTGCTCTTACTTGGCTGCACTCTGTTTTATCATAAATAAGAAAAAAAAATAAAGAGTTCAGAGAAAAATAGAATTAAAGTACAAGTTTAAGGCTGGTCCTGGATCTTAGTAGTTAAGGGAGCTGGAGCCCACATGGTTAGTTGCAGTTCGAGTCCTAACTCCAGTGGTTTGGGAAACACATCAGGTGCACGTAGGTGCCCCAAATCCCAACAGAATGGAGAAAGAGAAGAGAAGAGAAGAGAAGAGAAGAGAAGAGAAGAGAAGAGAAGAGAAGAGAAGAGAAGAGAAGAGAAGAGAAGAGAAGAGAAGAGAAGAGAAGAGGTGGTTTCTCTTACCCTCTCTCTTCTCTCTATCTCTTTCTGGCTCTGTCCCTCTGGTGAGCACACATATCCTCTAACAACTCAAAGAAAGGTACAATTTATTTTGGTGCAAAAATTTTTGAAGTTCATGCACAGTTTTTTTATAACACACATTTTTTATAAATTTTTTGACAACCCTTCATATTTACCAAAATACCTTAATAAACTATTATAACAGAAGATATAATCTTTAGGGCAAGATAATCTCATATAACAAAAACAACTAGTGGCTATAGTGACAATTTTTTTTTTTTGAGAGCTTTTTGCTATAGGGCACATGCACTCGCCAGACAGACAGAGAGAGACAGAGAGACAGAAAGCAAGAAATCACCCCCCAGGGGGGATGGCCATGCCGTAATCCCTTCTTCTCCATTCCCCTCTTGGGATCTTGGACACGCATGTCCACATGCCTGGTGTGAGTTTAAGCCACCGGGTCCGGGACTCGAACCACAGTCGACTATGTGGGAGTCCAGCGACATAGCCATTATGCTAACTGCTGGTCCCATATAGTGACAATTTTTTAAAAAATTTTACTTATCATTATTAATACTTTTCATTTGCAATGAGGCACATGCACTCACCAGAGAGAGAGAGAGAGAGACAAAGGGAAAACGAGAAAGCAAGTCATCAGTTTCAGGACTCAAACTGCAGTCAACCATGTAGAAGCCTAGTGCCCCAACCATCAAGCCATCTGCTAGCCCCAGGACAAAATTTTTATTCAGCAGGCTCTGTCAAGTCATTGATTTCAATTCTTTCCATTATCCTGCAATGGCAACCTAAGGATGATGGCTACTCCTCTAAGGTTGTGTAATGGTTGCTCATTTCTTTCAAGTATTAAAATGGCCTTTAACTCTCCTACATATTCCTCCAGATCTGCACCAGTGTGATTTCCTTTAAGCAATATTTTGTTAAAATTTAAACAGTCTAACAGTAAGTTGTAATAATTAAGGAGTTTATTTTGCTTGTCAAAATGATTGCTCTTGGTTTCATTTGTCTCCACTTGAAATATGAGGTTAAAAAAAGTTTTCTGTTATGTATGAAACCTTCACAATGTAACGTTTACTTCTCCAAGGCTGAAGGTCAAAGTCAAGGGACGATATGTCCTTCATATGCAGGAAATTACTAAATTTAACCAACTTCAGAGAGAATTTAATTCAGGGCTTTCTGAAGCAGGAAAATAACAAACAAAAACACAAAACAAAAAGCAACCCAACAACGCATTGCTATTCACAGTAATAAGGCCAAAGACACACCATAGGAGACACCCCTGCAGCTTAATCAATGATCAGCCGTTTGCACGTAAGTCCAAGATGCACTCAATTGCTCCAAATTAGGAATAACTGACGTCAAGAACTGGCTTTATTTCTTACTGGTTTCACACCCTGTTGCCTGCAGTGACAAAGTAATAACAAATTCTGTTCCTCCCAAGGCACAAACTTTATTTTGTATTATTTTTTCTACTTGTATGCTTCCCTAATTTATGCCAAAGGCAAACAAATACGTCTAGAGAGGCTTTAACGGCAGGTTTGATCTCTTTGTTATTATTAGCTAGGGATGACAATAGCGCAGTAATTAATCTTTCATCATTCAGTTCCTGTTCTCTACACAACCTGAAGTACATAATGTTTTCTATACTACCACATAAAAAGCTAGTTATCTTATATACAATTAAGTCAAGGACTCTATGCTTCCAAGTTTTATTTTCTTGACTTCTAGAGCCTTTTATAAGGGGCCTGCCCATACCATTGGATGTATCAACTATAAAACTTTAATAATGACTTCTTTCTAAAATGTCAATTTTGGAAATCGCTTTTTACTGACACTTAATGAGAGTCGGTGTTGAGCGAGATTCACCATTTTTGCAACAAGATGGAAGATAGGTAACTTTTTCCCATAAATTTTTATCCAAAATTGCATAGGAAAATATCTATCTTCTCTTT
>NW_006160067.1:222180-228196 GCF_000334495.1 Tupaia belangeri chinensis
TCTTTCCCTGATTCTAGAACCTGAGGAAGAAATACATATACATCACTAATTTAATACCAAAAAGAGGGGGAAATACAGTCAAAAATTGTATGTTAGAGATAAGAAGCAGAATACTACTATACTTATTTTAATAAATTACTTCTTTAATACTTTCTCAATTGTCTGAACTGTATTAACCAGAGTAGAGGAATACATTATGCACCTTGTTTCTCAGGGTAACAGTGAAGAATGGCTTTAGAAGAGTGTGTTGCAAATTGAATGAGAATAAACTATTCCCCATAAATCATACAATGCCCTTCCTTTTTCTTTTTTCCATCTGCTATGGTTTTGATGCTCCCCCTCCCAAATTCATGTGCTAAAGTTTGCTTGCTATTGTGATGGTATTAAGAGGATGGAAACTTAATCCAACTAGAGTATTAAGAGGTAGGCCTTTGGAAAGAAATTTGGAATAGTGAGAGTCATCAGAGTGAGGCCCCCAAAACTGAATATCGGTAGCTTTATAAGATGGAGGGAGATCAGAGCTGACATATGTTCTTGTCTTCTTATATGTGATGCCCTGCACTGCCTCAGGATTCTGCAGAATGTCCCATCAGCAAGAATGCCTTTACCTTAGCCCTCAAGATCTTTAAGCGGAATAAATCTTTATTTGGCTAGGAGGTATCACAAGGATTATACACAATGGGACACACATGGGCAAGAGCCTGGGTTTGCATCATTGGACTTCCCTGATCATGCCAGAGTGTGTACACAAACAGGATCCAGGCTGGCTGAAACTCGGGGTAGGTCATGGTGTGAAGACCCAGTTTATAATAGTCTGTCGTTGGCAACAGAAAACAGATTAAAATACAAGGTTCACCAGACCAGGCATGTCAGGATTATTTTGCCTTTGGAAGAAAGATATTGCACCAGATTTTTGAAAGAAGTATCTTATGAAAAAGCTTTTTGAGGGCTATGTGATACAGCGATTATGTGTGGTCAGGAGAAGCCAAATTCCACAGGTGGTCGCGTTTCTAATCCCTAACCTGATCCACTTGAAATATGGCTGGAGTGCATGCTGGGCATGCCCATGAGTGCTCAAGATCTGATGAGCTGGAGGATTGGAGGAAGAGGATCACAGCATGACCAGACCCCATGTAGAGCGTTCCTCTCTTTCATACACATATGTGCATTTTTTCTATCATGAATAAAGAATAAAGAAAAAAAATGAGAAAAGAAAGGAGCTAGCACTGAATCTGGTGTAAGTCTGAGGTAGTCTTTATGAGAAATTATCAAGTATTGAATGCTAAAGTTCTAGAGCAGAATTTCTAGAATATCAATGGGAATACACTGCCATTCTCCATGTTTTCTCTATATTGACCATTGCTACTTTTGGGATCCCAATCAACTCCAAGTTGTCAAACCGATTTATGTTGTAATGATCATGTCTTGTCTTTTCTTATACCCTTCCCAAATTATGAACTACTTGAGATCAGAGCTATCTCATTTACATGTATATGCCCCCAACTGACTACCATGGGGTATTAACCATAATTAAATAATAATCTCTGAGAAAATGCTAGAACGAAGAGGAGAAAGTCTGGGAATTATTCAGTAGAACTTGTATGTTTCATGTAGTGGATGAATTCCTATTCTTGGAAGGTTGAGAAGCCTTATATACCGTATGTGGTAACTCCGTCAGAATGTTGACTAACCAGAATGCTCTACTACTTTGCCAATAGAGACAGACAGATTTTACAAACTGGTGACCCACATGCTACATTTGGCCTACAAACATATTTTGTTTGGCCTCCAAAGGCTTTTTAAATTTTTTAAAAATAATTGCCAATGTGTAAAAATTACTAGTAGTTTTTCACATTTTTAAAGATAAGAATTGCCATTTTTCTTGGAAAAATGAGAATAGTTGACAGTGCTGGGCTACATTACTGCATAGCCATAATTGCCTGGAGCCCCGTGGCTACTGCACACTTAAGACAGGTCATAAAACCCCGGGTTCTCCACAGTTTCCTTCTGGCTACCCTCATTATTTATTTAGGTCACCTGCTTGTTCCGTGTAGGCATCTGAGCTTCCAAAACCCGTCTGTAAAAGCTGTATGTCTTTCACAAAAAGGGAAAGTGGTAGTGGAGAAGTAAAACAGAATGATAGTACATTTTTGGTTTTGCAGTGTTTATTTAAAACTCCAAACTGATGCTTAGTCTAGCTGTTTTGTTTAGGATGTCACTTTCATATATAGGGGTTCTTCATAAAGTTTATGGAAAAATGAATATTATGAGGGCCAGCCAGGTGACATAGTGTTTAAGATGGCTGAATCCCATGTAGCCAACCTCACACTTCAAGTGTCAGACCCAGTGACTTGAAAAACATACCAGGCACATGTGCATGTGTACTCAAAATACTGAGAGGAAACTGGAAGAGAAGGATTGCAGTATGGGTATACTTTCTCACTTCTTGTCTGTCTCCCTCTAATGAGTGCACATGCTCTATAGTAAATTTTAAAAAATTAGAAAAGGAGTTGCATATTATGAAAAACTATGCATGGATCCTAAATTTCATTTTTGCATAAAAATAAATGTTCACTTTTATCAAAAACAAAACACACTTCAGACATTTAATTAAGTGGAGTTTAATGGTGCAAAAATAAATACAATTCCAATCAGGCAGTTTCCCAGAATGGCTTCTAAGCAGTTCTGGTAGCCTCATGGTCACATGGTATTTAAGTTCTGGAAAGGGAAAGTGACTACAAAAATGTAAGTGAAGGAATGAGATAAAGAAACAATTGGAGGGACAAGCAGTTAGCATAATGGCTATGTCACTGGACTCCCATGTAGTTGACAGAGGTTCGAGTCCTGGACCGGGTAGCTTAAACTCACGCCGGGTGCCTGTGTGTGCGTGCCCAAGATCCGGAGAGGATAATGGAGGAGAAGGGATTATATTGTGGCCATCCTCCCTGGGCGTTGATTTCTCGCTTTCTGTCTCTCTGTCTCTGTCTGTCTTTCTGGCAAGCGCATACGCCCTATAGTAAAAAAAATAAAAATAAAAATAAAAAACACAAACACCTCTCTAAAAAAAGAAAAAAAAAAGAAACAATTGGATTGGTGACATTTTCAAGTTTATTTGCATTAACACAGTTTAAACAGTGGTATACCTGTGATTGACTGAAGCCTAGCTGTTGTGATTGGCTGTAACCTAGCAACAAACCAAGGAAGCAGTCTTCAAAAGGAGGTCACTGTTTGTTTATGGAATCTGAAGCAGGAGTACAGGGGCTTTCTTAGGCCAATTTACTTTAACCTTTTAATTCCATTTTCCATCAACTTTTTGAATTACCCTTGTATAATGTCATTCCATCTCCCATTGCTTCTAACCTAGTGACATTCTCCTGTACATTAGCTTGAGCTATGCAGAAATCTTCAAGTTGGTGTTTCTACTTCCTGTTTCTTTCCTTTACAAAATGCAAGGTAAGTCTTTCCAAAGGTCTTCAGAGATTCTGCACTGTGACTAAAAGCGTATAGCCTGGCTTGCTATTCAAGCCCTTAACTTGTCTTTTTAACCATATATTAACAGTCTCTCCCCATATACCAGTGATGGAAGGGGTCCCAGTTTATGTACATCGCTGCTCACATTCTTTCATCTGCCCATGGGTCCTTTCTTAATTTCCCAATTTGGCACATCTTAATACTATGCTACCCTCTTGAAATATTTTATTATCTTTCAGACAAATATACTGCTTTTTACAAAATCCTATCTACCTATAAGTCTATAATAGAGTACACCATTCTCCACTTTCTATGATAGTCCTTTGTGTACAGATTATATCCAATAACAATAATAATAAGGGCAATTGATCTTAGGTTTAAACATGATAGGAATACTTAGGTAGCAGTCCTCATGGGCCAAACACCATTTCAAATTCTTTTCACATATTAGCTCTTAAGTACTTGCCACTTCCCTGTGAGATTGGTATCATCCTTATCCTCATTTTAGAGGAAGAAATTAAAAGATACCTGTCTTGCGCAAAAACAAGAGGTAAAGACTAGATTCTCTACTCCTCACAGCTAGAACACCATTTTCATTAACAAAGTCCAGTTGTGCCAGATACACTGCTAAAACTTCATGAAGATCACATAATATGATCTTCACGAGGGAGCCCTCTCAGGGAGACTTTCTTGTATTTACCCAAATGCTCATCATTTAAGTGATAGAGTAGATTTGAATTCAAGCCTGGA
Source organism: Tupaia belangeri chinensis (assembly GCF_000334495.1). Lineage (NCBI taxonomy): Eukaryota > Metazoa > Chordata > Mammalia > Scandentia > Tupaiidae > Tupaia > Tupaia belangeri. Next base: position 226,402 of record NW_006160067.1, read on the forward strand.
GTCATGATCCTAAATTACTACAACTTCCTTAAAGAAATTTTGTCTATTGCCTTTGTATCCTAGATACTTAGCATATTTTAAAATCAATAAGCAAATGTATAAGCATCTAAAAAAAAATCCTAGCATATCCCTTGCTATTGGATGGCTGAGTGAGATACAATGATAACTAACTTTGTTTGTTTGTTTGTTTATTTTTTCTGAGAGGGAGAGAGAAAGAGAGAGTGAGAGAGAAGGGAGGGAGAGAGAGGCACCCCAGCAAGGCCTACAAACCACAATCTGCCCTCGCCTGAGCCAGCCCAGATCAGAAACATAAAAACATTCACTCCCAGGATGTACAAGGAGGTCCCGGGATGCAAACCCAGGATTTTTGCATTGGGACCAGTTGTACTGCTGTTTGGTCTTAAAATGACAAATTAATCTAAGTATTTTGACTTTAAAAAGCTTGTCCTTCACCTCTTACTGTCACTCCCCAATTTCCATCAATATGTGGACATTCTGATGGGGAGCTCTCATCTCCACTAGCTTTCCATCTATAGCTTAGATTTGATGCTCGTTTTTTGTTTTAAAGTGCTGAAAGATCGAGAGGAACTAACTACTGATTATACAGCCTCAGCTTAATTTTTTATAGCTAGTAGAGGAACCAAACCACCTCACATAAGTTTTGGAAAGAAATTATAGCTAATAACAAAGATGGGTGATTTTATGACATGGATCATGTTTTGGTGGCAAGGGGTAGGTGTATGAACATCCCAGCAGTCAAGAGCAGCACCCTTGCTGAATGGCCACATGCCTTGTGATGGGTCTAGCAAAGGAAGGGTCCAAAGTAGCATCGTAAAGAGGCTTAGCTCTCTGACATCTACGTAATGTCGGTCCTCCTAAAAGTACTCCTTGGCTACTTAGAATCAGACTTTTAGAATTGTATTCCTTGTGATTTGAGACCTTAGGAGGTATTCAAGCCATTCTTAACAATTGGCACAGTATAAGTTAATGGGCCACGAGGGGCAGGCATTGATTGGACTCAGAGCAGTGCCTAGGTGTGTTCGTCCTAAGAGAAGACATCATAAAGTAAGGAGGGCAGGCACTGTGAATACAATGAATATTTTAGTTGAGTGCCTGAAAGTTCAGCAAATAGGGAAAAATCATCAGATAGGATGCTAGAACAAGGCTGGCTCATTTTCTTATTTTGCATAAGACTGGTAGAGAGAAGAGAGTCCACTGAAGCCTAAGTCTGTGGTGGTTTGCATAAGAGCAAACTCACTTTTCTCCTTATCATCTTAGCCTTTCAGAGTCTAGTACACATGAAAGTATATTCTATTTCCGTGTATCTTCTCATTGTTTAATGGTCATTTTCCTAGAGCTAGTTATTTAATTTAATTTAATTATTTTTAGTTTGCTATATGGTATATGCACTCACTATAGAGAGATGAGAAAGTGAGAAAGCAAGCCACCAGGTCTGGGACTCAAACCTCCATGTGGGAATCCAGTACCTTAATTACTATGCCACCCACTGGCCCTGAGTTAATACTTTTTAAATAGCCATTTATGATTATTTTTTCCCTTTGAATTCACCTGTGAACTCATAACTCACACATCTTGTTTCTTCCCTGACTTTTAACCCATTTTTAATCCAGGTGGAAGACCCTTAAGTGCCTGCTTTTCTGCAATTTACACATGTCGATCTTCTGTGGTTCTTTCTGATGTTTTTGCTGGGACTTTTCCTGAAGTCTAACAGACAGCTTAGGGGGCTTGCCACGTGGGAAACCTGTTGCCTCTTCATCAGAGGTCCAGACGTTGC
>NW_006160067.1:228220-236602 GCF_000334495.1 Tupaia belangeri chinensis
CAGGAACAGATGCTGTCACTTCCTACACATCGCAAGTTTGACACGAAGATTCAGAATGTGGCCTGAATAACAACCATTGGTTTCACCCTTTGCAAGCCAAAGGGAAGTTCATCAGCATTCTACTCCTACCTTGGCGATCTTTGAAGATATGCTCCCACAATGCACATGAGAAAAGATGGAAGAAGAGCTAAGTTGTGCTTTTTATTTCTACATTACAATGCTCTTCCCTGAAAATTCTCTCAGGTTCTACTCTGCAAACCTCTCTCTTAAAGTTTGTTCCTTTGTTTATTTATTAGAGAGCTTTTTGCTATAGGGCACATGCACTTGTCAGAGAGACAGAGAAAGACAGAGAGACAGAAAGTGAGAAGTCACCCCCCAGGAGGGATGGTGACACCACAATCCCTTCTCCTCTATTCTTCTCTCAAGATCTTAGGCACACACGCACATGTGCCTGGTGTGAATTTTAAGTCTGCAGGTTGGGGACTCAAACCATGGTCAGCTACATGAGAGTTCAGCAACAAAACCATTCTGCCATCTGCTGGTCCCTATTTTTCAATAGTAAAGAAATGGGCACACAGAAAAGCAGTAGTACTGCCTTTGGCATTAAATTCAAGGTTCATCTGAAGAACATAAATTCATTTTGGTAAGAGACTGGACACTCCCACAACCTCAGATGCTCCAGGAGAGGAGAGTGCTGTATATAGCCCACTTTGACCTTCCCCTTCTGTGTGCCATTCTTCCTCACTATGCTCTGTGCCCCAGGAGGGACTGTCCTAGGAGACCGGCTCTGATGGACTCTTGTAGGGGACTCGTTTGGCTTCTGGCTCCTGGTTGGGTATAGCCGGCTCCAGATCGTGGACACACACATGCCCAGTATACTAATGGACTCTTGCCATGTAGTTCAGTTGCACAGAACATGTTTTTACCACTGTGCCACAGTCAGGGCTCCAGCTCATTTCTAAATCCAGTTTAATTTCTTATTGTTGAGTTTTATGAGTGCTTTGTAGTTTTTGAATAATGGTCCTTTATCAGATACGCTTTTTGGAAAGGTTTTCTCTCAGTTTATGCCTTCTCTTTTTTATTCTCTTGACAGTGTCATAAACAGAGTAGAACTTTTAAAAATTTTAATGAAATGCAGCTCATTAATTCTTTGTTTCAAGAATTGTGCCTTTGGCATTGTATCTAAACAGTCATCCCAAACCCTATAGGTCATTTAGATTTTTTTTCCTGTTATCTTTTAGGAGTTTTATAATTTTATATTTTATATGTAGGTATCGATTCAATTTTGAGTTAATATTTGTGAAGAGAATATAATCTTTATCTAGATTTGAGGCTGCTTTTCTTTGCATGCACACATACAGTTGTTAAAGAACCATTTGTTAAAATACTATCTTTTTGACATTGTATTACCCTTGCTCCTTTGTCTAAGACCAGTTGACTATATTAACATGTCTCTATTTCTGGGTCTTTTAATACTGCTTTGGTTTCTATAGTAAAATTGGTGTCTTGTAAGTAACATATATTTGAGTCTCATTTATCATCTCTGATAATCTCCGTCTTTTAATTGGTGTATCTTGTGCATTGATGTTCAATGATTAAGCTAATTAGGTTAATTACTACTTCCATATTTGTTGCTATTTTCCTTTTGTTGTCCATTTGCTTTGTTTCTGTTTTTATCTTCTAATTTTTCAGTCTTTTGTGATTTTTTTAAAACTGAACATTTTATACAATTCAGTTTCTCCCTCCTTTCCTTTGTTTTCCTTACTTTTTTTAGTGGTTGCCCTAGAGTTTATGATATATGTTTATAACTAACTCTGGTCCATTTTCAATATCACAGTATTACTTCGCTGGCAATCTGGGTACCACATAACTATGAGAGAATCTTAATTCCTCCCTCCCTACACAAGAGTATTGCAGTCATTCATTTCATTTATACAAACGCACTCATAATCACATATAGCTGAATGCTTTGTTGCTTGTGTTTTGAATAAACTGTTATGTACAGTAGATCTTTGACGAATAAGAAATATAAAATTTTATTTTATCTTCACATATTCCTTCTCTGATTTTTTTAAAATTTTTTTTCTTTTTTTTTGGAGAGGTGTTTGCTATAGGGTATGTGCGCTCGCCAGACAGACAGAGCGAGACAGAGAGACAGAACGTGAGAAATCACCGCCCAGGTGGGATGGCCACGCTGCAATCCCTTCTCCTCCATTCTCCTCTTGGGATCTTGGGCATGCATGCACATGCGCCTGGCGTGAGTTTTAAATCACCAGGTCCGGGACTTGAACCGTAGTCGACTACATGGGAGTCCAGCGACATAGCCATTACGCTAACTGCTGGCCCTGATCTTTTTTTCTTCATGTAGATCCAAGTTTTTGACTTACATCAATTTTCTCTCTCTAAAGAACTTTAACATATTTTACAAGGTAATTCTACTGGTAGCAAATTTCTTCGTTTTATCTGAAAGTTTATGTCTTCTTCACTTTTTAAAGGATTGTTTTCAAGGTATAAAATCCAGGTTGATACGTTGTTTGTCTTGTTTTCCCAACACATTAAATATTTGAATGCACTCATCTTGCTAGTCTGATTTCTGAGGAGAAGATAGAATTCTCATCTTTGATTATACACAAATAAGTTGCTTTATCCTTTTGGTTTCTTTCAGGATGTTTTCTTTAATTTTCAAAAGTTTGAAAATGAGGTGCCCACATGTAGTTTTCTGCCATTTATCTTCCTTGATGCTCTCTGAAATTCCTAAATTTGTGGTTTGGTGTCTGGTATTATTGGGGAGAAATTATCAGTAATTATTATTTCAAGAATCTCTGTGTTTTTTACTTTCTTTCTTCTCATCCTGAGATTTCCATTATATGAATGCTCTACCTTTTGTAGATGTCCCTCAATTCTTGGGTAATCTACTGTTTTTTTCTTTTTTTTTTTTTAATTATTCCCAGTTTCTTTTTTTCTTTTTTCCTTTTCAGTTTTAGAGGTTTCTAGTAAGATATCTTCATGCTAGAAATTATTCTTCTCTAGCGGCATTTAGTCTGCTAATAACCTCCTCAAAGGGCATTTCTTGTTCCTGTTATGTGATTCTGATCTTTGGCATTTCCGTCTTTAGTATTTCTTGTTCCTTCTTAGAATGTCCATCTTTGCTCACGTTGCTCTATTTTTGCATGTTGTCAGCTTTGTTCATTAGAACTCTCAGCATACCAATCATAATTTTTAAATTTCCCTGTCTTATAATTCCAGTATACCTTTCTTACCTGAATCTAATTTTAATACTTGCTCTGTAGTTTCAAGCTACATTTTGTGGGAATTTTCTCTCTCTCTGTGTGTGTGTGTGTGTGTGTGTGTGTGTGTGTGTGTGTTTAAAGTATGTGTCTTTTTGTTTGTTGGTTGGTTTTTAATTTTTACTATGTGTTATATTCTCTTGGTAGCTGGACATAATATACTAGGTGAAAGGAACTTCAGTAAACGGGTCTTTAGAAAAGTGCTAGTAAGTTGTAGAAGGGACATACTCTATAGTCCTATTATTCGTTCTCAGCACTTTAGTCATCCTGTGCTTCTGGACCATGAACTTCAAACAGACCTCTCATTCCCCATTCCCTCCTCCCATAAGTGGGACATGACAGAGCAGGTGGAGTTCGGTATTTCTCTTGTCCAAGGTCAGTCAGGTTCTGATAAAACTTCAGTAGGTATGGCTAGTTCAATAATATATTCTGGATAATATCTCCTTATTAAAAAGGAAGGAATGCTTGATATATTTCAAAATGGATGAAAGCATGAGAGGTAATGTGAGGGGATTTTTCTCTGATATTTACTTTAAGAACCTGGTTAAGCTCCTGGAGGTGAAACTAAAATTTTCTGTGCCTCACCTGTCACCGGGTCCCCCTGGAGTTTTTAACTCTCAGGCTTGTCCACACTGCAACTCAAGCAATTTGTCAATGACAGGTTTTCCTGCCTGGGTACTGATCCCCGCAGAGATCATTGCCTGTGGGTTTTGCCACGTAACTTCTAATTGTATTTGCCTGTCTGTCTCTCCCATTTCGAGGGCAGTGGTTTGCCCTGTGACCTCACTTCTCTGACAGATCTGAGACAGGTTGTTGATTTTCAGTTTGTTCATTATTTTACTTACTTCTAGAATGTGTGGTAGCTTCCCAGCTCCATGCATGCCCGACTGGAAACCTAAGCAGGCTTGTAGAAATTGAAAGTGGCTCCACTTCCTCACTAGCCTAGAAACCCAAGGTTATTGGAAATTCTTAGTATATCAGCTCACTCATAGGATGTTAAATAGAATGTGGTTTTCTTGCTTGCCAGGAAGATAAGTAGCACATTCTGTAATATATCTTAGGAGAAAATTAGTTCCACGGGAAAGATTTGTCTTGTGTGCATAAGGAAGAATGGGCCAACATTCAGGGCCCATGTAAAACATGTTCATATATTTTTAGCCAGAACAAAGACTACACAAAGTGTTCATTGCAAACCGAAAGTCATGGGAACTTTAGGACTTGCACATATATATGTAAAATGTCCTTGAAAGACAGAGTATTTGGGTAAATTCAGCTTCTTGAAAACAAGAAAGAAAAATATAAAGAGCTATATGCTTTGCAGAGTTAAGTGGGGTTCAGACATTTTATCTTTGTTTCTAGAGTAATGGGTATTGATAAGATTAGGTTTTTCTCTTTATTGATTAATTCCGCTTGATTAGACTTCTTAAAAGTGTGTGTGAAGCTTTAGACTCTCGTTGGGGTTTCCTAAAAAAAAAAAAAACACTCAAGAGATGGTATTAAGTAATTTGCTCTATGTTCAGGAAAAGTTATACAAATTCTATATTCTATACACACACACACACACACACATATATATATATATGCATATATAAAATATAAAGTATATAATATATATAAAATATATAATACTCATATATGGATATATATGCATGCGATATATATGTGTGTGTATGTATGTATGTGTGTGTGTGTGTGTGTGTGTGTATGTGTATAAATAAATAAATAAATTAGGGGCCAGGAGGTGGAGTGGTGGTTAAGGTGCTGGATGTGGTCAATCATAGTCCACATCTCAGACCCAGTGACTTAAAAAATCACTCTGGATCTGTGCCCCAAATCCAAAATCCTGAGAGGAGAATGGAGAAGAAGGGATTGTGTCGTGGTCAAGAGATGGATTTCTCACTTTCCCTCTACCTGTCTCTCTCCAGCTAGTATATGCATCCTATGGCAAAAAAAATCTTAAAATAAAAAGGTATATGTTGAAAATTCTAATTTGGGAAGAATTGTACGGATTGTCAGTTTTATATTTCTGAAGTCAAAATCTAACCAGATGATGTGCTCTACATACTTTTTTCTTATAAACGAAGAAAGAAGAAGAGTGAATTGCCTTGCTAGGACCTGAGATGACAAAATTAATTGATTGCATTTAAAGTTATGAACAATCGCGTGGCATAGCCATCCCTGTTATGTACTCCTGAAAAGAGAAAGGTGAAATAGCTTGCCCAGGGCACATAGCTGGCAACTGACTGAGCTGCCTCTTTTGAGTTGACATTACTTCATGAACTTCTACTGAAGGGCAGCATTCTACGTTCAGTTCACTCTCCCCAAGGAAAACAATGCTCAGTGCCAAGTCGCTTTTCCCAAATTATCGGGAAGTGTGGTGCCTTACTCCATTTTGTGCTGCCACGCCAGAGCACCACAGTGGGTAATTTTTAATGAATAGAGAATGTAGGAGCCTCGTGTAGGAATGCAGGGAGCAGAGACTTGAGACACCTCTGCAGTGAGTCCCGTGGCTGAGGGTGCCCCCCGCCTTTTGACCTATTTCCTACCCCTGACCTTGGCACTTAGGGTCTATGGGAGAGTCATCTCTGAAGGGCCTCTGTGGTCGTTTTCCTATGGTCCTGATGAAAAGCCCCTTATTTTGCTCTATCCATAAAATTCTCCTTATCAGGGACCTGACTGTGCCCTTCGTGTGAAAAGTGAACACACATTTTCATCCTTTCCATGGTCAGGCTGACACTTTACTTTTCTTGTGGAATTACTTTATTTAACTTTTTCTTAAATTATTTGTTTACTTTTAATTTGGCCAGAGAGGGACACCGTGTGTGTGTGTGTGTGTGTGTGAAAGAGAGAGAGAGAGAGGAGAGAGAAGAGAGAGAGAGAGAGAAAGTGAAAAAGCAAGTCAGCAGGTCCAGGACTCCACCACGGTTGGTCATGTGGGAGTCCAGTGCTCTTAACCACCACGCCACCTGCTGCACTTTTTCCTTTCTTTTTCTTTTTCTTTTTGAGAGACTTTTGTTATAGGGCATGTATGTGAGTTCGCTGAGGAGACAGAGAGAGACTAAGACAGGAAATGAGACATCACTCCCCAGGGGCATGGCCACACCGCACTCCCTGCTTCTCTATTCTCTGGGGATCTTGGCCATGCATGCACATGTACCAGCATGAGTTTTAAGTCATCGGGCGGAGGACCCATGGCTATGTGGGAGTCCAGTGGCATAACCATTACACAATCTGCTGGTCCCAGGCTGAGAGTTTTCTACATCTTTATGTTCTGTTTACATTTTCAAAAATAAATTGTCTTGAAACTATTTCTCTTTCTCTGTATACACTGAAAGAAGCCACTCAGCACCCTGAATGCTTTGTTGCTTACATATTTTTTCTGTCAGTTAACTTAGCTCATCATTCTTCCATTCTGTCTTCCACAATATCTTTGGGTATGAAGAGAATTCGGCTAAATTTTTTGCCACTTTATAACAAGGATGCCTTTCTTCTGGTTCCCAGTACCTTGTTCCTCTTTTCTGTCTGAGACCTCATCACAATTATCTTTATGGTCCATGTTTCTATCAGTGTTCTGATCATGGCCGCATATGTAAACTTTACGAAGGTACACAGGCTTTCCCTATAGCTCTTCTCTTCTGCGCTTTTACCAGAATCATCCTTAATGCATTGTTCATGGCAATCTAAGAGTTTTTACAGCATTTACTTCAAAATTATTACAATCTGTATCATAAACCACTTCCAAAGCTGTTCCCTTATTTTCAGACATTTGTTATAACAACTGCCCTAGTTTTCTGGTACTATTTTTTTTTTTTTTTGATGTCTATCTGTTTTGGACCATTACAGCAGATTGTCATAGACTGGGTAATTTATAATGAACATAAATTTATTAACCTACAGTTCTGGAGGCTGAGAAGTCCCCATATTAATGTGCTGGCATCCAGTGAAAGTCTCCTGGTTATATTGTCTTATAATAGAAGGCAGGAGGACCAAGAAACAACAAGACAGAACCAAACCCACTTTTTTTATAGCAACCCAATCATAAGGGTGGAACCTTCATGGCCTAATCACCACTGAAAGATCCTTCCTCCTAATACTATTACAATGGCAGTTAAATTTCAACATGAGTTTTAGACTGGGCACACATTGAAATCACAGCACATAGTGAAAAACATATATCTAACATATATATAAGTAAAAGTTGTTTACCCTGTCAGTGCAGGTGACAGGGAGGAAAGCTTACTTTCATAAACGCTTATTAAACATATTTTTTTACTTTTTTTTTTTGAGAGGTTTTTCGCGTGCGCTCGCCAGACAGGCAGAGAGAGACATAGAGACAGAAAGCGAGAAATCACTCCCCAGGGGGGATGGTCATGCCACAATCCCTTCTCCTCCATTCTCCTCTCGGGATCTTGGGCACGTACACACACATGCCCGGCATGAGTTTTAAGCCACCGGGTCCAGGACTCGAACCATGGTCGACTACGTGGGAGTCCAGCGACATAGCCATTACACTAACTGCTGGTTCCCTAAACATATTTTTTATCATTCTGGCTAAGAGAGCTAGTGACTGCCAAGAGACCGAACTTTAGACAGAAAGAAAGGCTGTGTCTCCCGAGGTAATCCAGCTGGTTGCTTTATAAAGAGAGTGTCCTGAGGGCATGGCTTTGCCTTCTGTCAGGAGAATTTCAGCTATAAGTAAAGAAAATCCAAATCAAACTGCCTCAAAAAAATAGGGCTGTTCTGACTAATTGGACAGAACGTTGACAAGCAGCTCTGACTTACACAAATGGCGTTGGCTCTGTTTCCTGTGAACCCCTTGGGTCTGCTCTCTAGCTGCTGACTTCACTCTTGGGGGGTCAGGGAGGTAGGCTGCTTTTGCAATTTACATCCACTTCTCAGAAAAGGCAGAAGAAAGTCTGTCTCTTCCTGTGTTTTTCTTTTCTTTTCTTTATTTCTAGTTTCAACAGGCTATATATTGGCACCAGACCTAGCCTGAAGACCTCCACCAGCATGGAAGGGGTCCTGCCCCACGAGAGCCTTCCCTTCCTGTGTCTTTCTTAAGAGTGTTTTCCCCTAAGCTCCCAGCAAACTCTGA
>NW_006160067.1:238829-244198 GCF_000334495.1 Tupaia belangeri chinensis
GTCATGGCTTTTCTCAGAAAAACACAACAGTGAGCCATGTGAGATCTGGCTCTCTCTGCGCACCTTAACTTCTGTGCTTGGAGGCTTTCCCTTAAGTATACTTTGTATCAACTTCTAAATATATTTCCTGTACAATAAAATTTCAAAAATACTTTATATTTTTTTCTATTTTGTTAACTTCAGAATTATGACAATTTTATTCAATTTTTAATGTTAAAAATTAAATATTTAAAAATATGTTTTAAATGATGTTGTTTCCTGCTACCATTTAGGGATATGTTTAGATGCTCAAAACTCATCAAACCAGGACTAGGAAAGAAGGTCTTCAAATTAGCAAAGCCCACCTAGGAAAAATCTATAGCAAATATTAAACTTAATTGGGCCAAATGGAATCATTCCACTGTAAGATCATAAATGTGGCAACGGTTACAGCAAAAACAAGAAAATCGTTTTGGAGGTCATAGCAAATAAAATAATTAAGAAATAGAAGTGCCCATCTTTGAAAGAATAAACAAAATCTGGCTTTACATCCAGGGGTGGTATCATCTACTTAGTATAAACTTAAGACTCTACAAAAATTCTTCCAGAACTAATACTCCTTTTGGGATTTGGGGCATGCACGCACATATGCCTGGTGTGTTTTTCAAGCTGCCTTGTTCAAGACTGAAACTGTGCAGTTGGCCATGTGTGATCCGGCCACCTTAACCACTGGCTGGCTCAGAAATCAAAATAAAAAGTCAAATTGAAGAAAAATGCAGCTGTGTGATTCTATTGGTATAACATCTAAAAAAAAAAGTGAAATAGAACAATGCAATATTTTGGAATATACATGTGTAGTAAAGTTTGGAAGGGAAACCAAAGGAATGAGGAAAAAAAAGACAGAAAAATCTGATAGTGGTTACCTCTTGGCAGGGGAGTGGAAAGGCAAATTCAGGCAGTGCACACAAGTGGCTATTTCTTACATTATGGGGTAAACTGTACATGTTAATTTTATTTTGGTGCTCTATTTCTTATGTGTGTGTTACACACATAGGTAGGTTTAACAAAGTTATAAGATGAAATATTTAGAATATTAGTAAATATTTGTGAAGCAAATATTTGATATAGGTACTATATCCAACATGTGTAAAGAACTTTCAAACTTCAATACAAAAATAGCAAACCCCCAGTTTTTAAAATGAGCAAAATAAACACTTCACCCAAAGAAGATGTGCAAATGACAGGTAAATATTTGAAGAACTATGATTAACATTGTTAATCATTACAAAAATGCAAATGAAAACACAATGAGCTACTAACACTCATTAGAATAATGAAAACTAAAACAAACAAAAATAACTGACAAAGCCAAGTGGTGACAAAGATTTGGAGTAACTGAAATTTTAACACCATTGTTCATGGGAATACAAAGTGTTACAACTGCTTTGGAAAACAGTGTGGCATTTTCTTTCTTATGTAAATAAAAATATACATATTTAAATACACATCTACCTCATGCTCTAGCGATTTCACTCCTAGTCATTTACCCAAGAGAAATGAAACTATAGTTCGTACAAAGAGATATGTTCAAATGTTTATTGCCACTTTATTTACTTATTGATTAATTATAAGTATTCTCAACTGGTGAATGGATAGACAAATTACGATACATCTACCTAATGGAAGATTCTTCAGAATTAAAAATGTATGAACTAATAAAAATATGTAAAAATTCCCAAAGATCTCAAAACTGAAATATACTGCCTACAAAAGATAACGTATGTTGGGTTGTATTTACATACCATTTCAGAAAAGGTAAAACCGTTACAGAAGGTAAATAATTGAACCGGGCCTAAGGATAGAGATTAAATGTCAGAGTTTGGTGAGGGAACTCTTTGGGGGTCATGAAAATATTCTTTATCTCAACTGAAGTGGTGATTATCTGGTTTAAATATTTTCCTACAGTTATTGAGTTATATGTTTAAAATTGTTGAATATCATTGTGTACAAGTTATAATTCTGTAAAGCTATCTTAAAAACATCAAAGAGAATAAAAAAGAAATGCTATCAACCTTGCCTAATATAGTTACTATTACTGAATATAAAATTGATCTATGAGCTTCCTAGCAGTCGAGGTAGAAAGACAAACAACATGTTGTTACATTACATCTGCTATGGACCTGTATTTTACCCAGAAACTAAGTTATGAAAAGAATTTATCCCATGAGTTTTTAAAGACTTTCACAGTGAATTTGTGTAAATATTGCTTGTATATTTTGTGTAAACCCTTGATAAAAAGCAAAGAGTCTAACTTTATATAACTCCAATTCCTATCCAATAAAGAATTAGAATATCTTTTTTTTTTTTTTTTTTTATTTTGAGAGTGAGATTTTTCCTATAGGGCACGTGCACTCACTGGAGAGAGAGAAAGACAGAAAGAGAAAAATCATCCTCCAGAGGGGATGGCCCAGCACACACTTTCACGCTCACACTTGTATGCACATTTTACACTCACACCTGTTATCAATCAAATGCAACCTCTTCTCTACTCTCCTCTCAGGATGTTGGGCACACATGCACACATGCCGGGCATATTTTAATCCACCAGGTCCAGCACTAGAACTGTGGTCGACAATGTGAGAGTCCAGTGATGTAACCATTATGCCATCTGCTGGTTTTGTCTCAGAATATGTAAAAGGAGGGACCAACAGTTAGCGTAATAGCTATGTCGCTGGACTCCCATGTGGTCGACTGTCGTTCATGTCCCGGACCCGGTGGCTTAAAACTCATGCCGGGCACTGTGTATGTGTGCCCAAGATCCCAAGAGGAGAATGGAGGAGAAGGGACTGTGGTGTGGCCATCCCCCCTAGGGGTGATTTCTCGCTTTCTGTCTCTCTGTCTCTCTCTGTCTTTCTGGAGAGCACAAGGACCCTATAGCAAAAACCTCTCAAATAATAATAAGAATATGTAAAAGGAATTGGCAGGAAGTGACTCCTGAGTCTACATTGGGAGGGTATGTAATACGGTTATCTGGGGTCTATGGCCATCTTTAATGCAGTGGCCGTGGTGTTTCCCACTGTTGGAGGTAGCCCTGGAGTTTCTAAGCCCAGCTTATTCCTTCTACTTAACACTGTGAATAGCAGAGACAGGGAGGAAAGCCCAGCACACACTTTCACACTCACACTTGTATGCACATTTTATACTCACACCTGTTATCTATCAAAAGGGGCTGTTTCCAAGAGCAATTTCATTTGAGTTTTGTCTGCCTAGGCAAAGTTTGAGCTTGGTTAGAGTCCCCGAATTAGACTCACAAAATCCACTGTCACAATTTCTAAGACAAAAGAGAAAAGTTTGTGCTACACTTGGAAAATTGCTTTCACCTACGACCCTGATCTCATTAGTAGCACCACAGACAGGCATTGTCTAACAGCCGTTTCTCCCGCCTCGCTCCAACCAGACATCTTTGTGGGTAAGAAAAAAAAGAAGACCCAAATCTGACCCTGGCTTGCCATTTCAGATTCCACTAGTTGGTTTTCACTGTAATCTCTATTTCTCATCGCTTCATGTAAATCAAATTCACAACAAGTAGATTTTGTCCACTCTTGGAAAGAAGTTTTACCTGTATCCTTTCCTTAACTTGCTGCTCCTGGCTGTCGCTCCTCAGCCAGTCTTCCTGGAAGGCCACGGATTGATATATAGATTTCAACTGTTGAATAATTGATTCTTGCATTTGGCAAATATGTACTGACATTCTCTGCTCTATGCTGCATAGTCAAAGACAGACAAGACCCAGTTCCCACTTCTGAGCACGTCGTAAGTGAGATAAATGGGCAAATGAATAATTATGAGACTGTGCTGCAGTATTCTAATAAATACTTCTAATAACAGAATGCTAATAGACAAAAAGCTTGCTATACGGCCGCTAATCTAACCCACGTTGCCTGCAGGAGCTAGTTTCACAGAGCAACTAACAGCAGAAGTCTTAAAGCATGAGGCGGTGGAGATAGCTTTCCAAGCTGAGGGAACAACCTGCATCTTATTACGCTTAGCAGAGTAGCTGATACATTCATGCAATAAGGAAAGCTTCTGTGGTTGATGCTCAGGGTACAGTTATTCGCTCCCTGTTTTCAGTGTGTATTTACTGACCAACCTCAGAGTGTCAGGCACCATTCTAGACACTAGTTTAGTCACAATGGTTACCATAAAATCCTGCCTTCATGGAGCTTATATTCTATTGGATTGCCAGAAAAGTTGTGATGTATTTTTCCACGGTTTTCTGTGCAAAAATGCATCATCACTTTTCTGGTGACCCAATAATTGAGCGTGAAAAAACAGTAAACAAGCAAAAAGTTCAGTGTAGGTCAGATGGTGAAGCACTCTACAGAGAAAATTAAAACAGGGAAGATACATAGCCAGGAGTGCTGGGCATAATGAATAGTGTGGTCAGTCAAGATCATCAGTAGAATACAGTGAGTAATAGAAAACGAGGTAGAAAATAGATATGAAGTGTAGCTTGCACCAAGCCTTAAAGTTTGACTACAGTCCCATGAGAAGTATGAAATGACCTGGAGCTTTCAGGGACAGAAAATTATATGACATGATCTATTTTACTTAAAACAAAACAAAAACAAAAAACAAACTGCTGACAATGAGCCTCACAAGAGAAAATCCTGGAGGGAAGGAGATAAATATAATGCAATAAATAAGCAGGGATAGAAGAGATGGAGAACTACTGGGTCCAGTTGTTTGTTCCAAAGTTAAAACCAGCCACAGGTTTCAGCGACTGGTTGTATGTGGCGAGGAAGTCATGGAGAAATAGGCTGCAAATCACCAACGTGCCCTGGTGGGTAGAAAAGCAGGGGCAGTGGTTGGCTAAAATGATGAAGTTTTCAGTCATCAAAATTCTAAAGACAAGGTTTATGTTTTATTATTTTTAAAACTGTTGGCAGAGGGCATGTGTGCTCTCTGTAGAGAGACAGAGCATGAGCGAAAGTGAGAAAGCACCCCCTGTGGGGCATGAGAATGCTGCAATCCCTTCTCCATTTCTTTTTTCTTTCAGGATTTTGGGCCTGTACACACATGTACCCAGAGTTTTCCTCCTGTTCTGCCAGATCAGGCCTCAAACAGTGCTGATCTGCCACGTAGGATCCAGCTATCACACCACTGGTTGGCTCAAGAAGTTTTATTTTGTTTATTATGTTTGGCGAATGTTCTGTTTGAGAGAAGACTTCTTTAGAAAACACTGAGAAGCACTCAAGTAGACAATAACTCCAGGATCTAGTTTTGAAACTGTACCTTGGTGACGTCAATGACCCGGAGCATACTCAGGGATACATGGCAGGGATGCTAACTTTGGTTTTGCACATTATAAGACCCAAGTAGGCATTCCT
>NW_006160067.1:244227-278088 GCF_000334495.1 Tupaia belangeri chinensis
AAAAATACTCATGCCTTAAAGCAGAAAGAGGCATCTAAGGATGATTATATAAAAGTCTACAGAGGAAATGTTTTCACAGGGACTCTCCTTGTCGAATCAGATACCTTGTCTCCCAAATGTTCAAAGTAATCTAAGCATGTATCTGTCCAAAATAATCATGTTTCAGTCTCATTTGCTACAATCAGCACCTACCAGATCAATAGAAAAGTGGGGAGAAAAGAGAAAAGCAAAGTGGTAGAAGACACATCTTTTATATTTTAATTTTTTAGGGTTTTTTTCCTTAGTGTGTGTGCACTGCTGGGGAGAGAAAGACAGACACAGTGAGAGGGAAAATGAGAGATCGCTCCCCAGGAGGGATGGCCATGCCCTAGTCCCTTCTCCATTCTCCTCCCAGGATCTTGGGAATGCACGCACATGCGCCTGGCATGGTTTTCAAGCCACTGGGTCCAGGACTCGAAATGCAGTCTGCCATGTGGGAATCTAGCGACACAACTGCTGTGCTATCTGTTGGTTCCAGAAGATACATCTTAAAATTGATCAAAATATATGCCATTATACCAAATTATGAAAACTCAGCCTTGGAAACTTGCAAGGGAACAGAATCATTCAGAAGGTATTCTTGGAAGAAAAGAATGAGGTTTCTTGATCTCTCAAAGATGAGGGGTAAAACTGGGTTTGGAAAGGGTTGAGTAGTGGATAGACCAAGAGAGGTAAACATTCCCAGTGGGATTTGTAAATTTAGAGCATACAAAAAATAGCTCTTCGGAGAAACTATTTGGAACTTGGAACTTGAATAGGTTTCAATCTTTACGCATATTAATTTACTTTGGGTAATGTTGTTTAGGGCAAAATAAAAGAAGAATCCTCCTGTGCCATCTAGTGATTATAGCTTGATGGCAATAGTGATGCATTTCAACTATGGCTGCATGTTAGAACCCCATGGGAGTTAAACAAACAAAAACACAAACCAAACAAAAAAACTGTTCCTGGGCCCAGCTTCAGAGCTTTGAGGTGGGCAACACATTCCAGGTGCTAGTCATCTGAAGCCAGGTTTGACAACTGCCCACGAAAGCATCTCCTCAAGTGACTTAGTCAGTGTCCTGAGAATTTGGCTGGTTTGGTTGCAGCTGTTCCCTGTTTATTACTTCCGATGTTAATGATGACAAGGCAAAGAATTCACCCAGTTTTACCGGGGAGATAGAGAATAGGGAAATGCAGAACAGTCAAGCCAGCCTTTACAACTTCCTGTGAGTCCCTGTCATGCTCACAAACCTGAACATCTAAATGCCCACCTCATTATTACCTCTGCCATCCAGGTCAGTGACTATGTTGGTGGTTTATGTGCACAGATGTGGCATGAAGCAGGCAGAGAGAACAGATTCAGACAGAGGGATGTCTCATAGCCTTCTGAGACTCAAATTTTCATCTCCAAGGATAGAAGCAATAGCAGCTGGTTGGCCAAGGTCCTGCTGATCCAGATGACAGCTGATGCCCACTAACTTATCATATGAAGGCTTTTTTCTTCGGTATTTGGCATTTGTGGAAAGATGTGATTGAAACAAAGACAATGAGGCTAAACCAATTATTTTATTAGTGCTATGTTCCTTTGGGAACTCTTTTTTTTTTTTCTTTTTGCAACAAGAAGAAAAATATCATCGTATTATTTTAAATTGACCTGGCACCCATAACCTCTATGATTTCATTTCCTGCCACTTTCTCCTCACACCCTAGGCATGCTGTCCTCCCTGCTATTTCTTATGCATGCCGGATATGGTTAGACTTCAAGGCCTTTACCAGTGTTTCTATTTAGAATTACTGCTTCCTGATGCCTTTACCACCCAGGCTCACTCGCTCACCCTCCTTGAGTTGTCTACTCAAAAATAACCATGATGAGGATTATTTCCACTCATTCTCCAAACCCCCTTTTCCTCTACATTATCTTCCTTTTCTTCTATTTTTTATCATCTTTACTTTTACCCTGATTCCTTTCTTCCACTGGAATATAAGCTCTATAGGGACAACGAGTGTGTGTGTGAGTGTGTGTGTGTGTGTGTGTGTGTGTGTTACTGCTAAATTCCCAGAACTGGCATACAGTAGGCATTCAATAAACATTTGTTGTATGAGTGAATCATTGAATGAATGTGTTTTTCAAACTGTTTGGAAATAATAAACTGTGGCCATGGCAGATTTTCCTTTCTAAGAATTGCCACAATAGTGTCCCTAATCCCATATCTTCTTTTTACACTGTGACTTGAACACATCTCAAACCCAGAGGAAGGGGCTGCATTCCCTCCTCTAGAATCTGAGTGGAAGACATGGTACTTTGTGATTCCAGATTAGGTGACAGAAGTCAGTAGTCTCCACTGGGTTCTGCTGAGATGCTTCCACTGACACACAGACACTACTCGATCCGGCAGTGTAGTCAGTTGATAGAAGGCCCACAGTCACAGTGGAGCCCTCCAAGGACAGTCAATCCAACTGGACAGTCATGTGAGTGGACATTCTGAAAGCAGACTCTTCTGCTCTAACCAAACCAACAGGTTACGGTGCTTGGAAGAGGGACAAGCTGTCTTTGCCAAGCACAGGCAGCATTTCCGGTCTAAGAGAAATATATTTTATTGTTACTCATGTCAGGAGCTATGTATAGGGTGTCTTTTTATCTAGCAAAGGGTCATTGATGAAATGTTTGCTTGTTGATGAGGAAACAACACTGAATATAAATCGTCACTATCATATATATGCACATGGACAAGCACACACCTCATAATGTATATTCAGAAATCAAGCTTCAGTGTTACACATACACTCAGATAGCCAGTGTCAAAACATCTGCATTTATAGCTTGTTATGGTTTGGATCATGATTTGTCTTTCAAAGTTCTGTGCTGTGGAATTTGATGTTGGGAGGAGGTGAGCCTAGCGGGTGGTGTGTGGTCCATGGAGGTTGCATCAAGGAGGCATCTCTTGTGAATAGATAAATCATGCTGGTGAGGCCCAGTGAACTTTAGGCTTCATAAGAAGAGGTGGGAGCTCATGAGAGGTGGTTTCCACAAGGGTTTCTCTCTGCACATCTGCCATCCTCTGTGTTTTCGTTAGCCATCTGTAGGCACAAGCCTTTGACTTTCCAGCCACCAGAACTGTGACTTTGCAAACCGACCTCTATCTCTATTACTTATGCCTAGGTATTTCTATTAGCATTGTAAACGTGGACTAAGACACGTCTATAATTCTACAAATGAAAACAGAAATGCACAGTTGGACATGTGTCTTACATAGTGAACACATAAAGACATTACTTACGGAAAAATGGTGCAGCTGCTATGAGAAACAGTATGACCATTTCTCAGAAAACTAAAAATAGAATGACCATGTAATCTAGCCATTCCACTGATGGGATATACCCAAAAGAATTGAAAGCAAGCAAGAACATGACTCGATATTCATAGTTCATATTCCTAGCAACATTTTATACAGTAGTCAGAACAGTCTAAAGATAATAACCACAAGACAGAAGCAACCTAAGTGCCCATGTTCAGATGAATGGATAAACAAAATCTGGTGTATACTTATAATGCAGTACTATTTTTGAAAGTTTATTTATTTTTATTGCCAAAGGGCAAGTGTACTTGCCAGAGAGAGGCAGAGAGGGGGAAAGGGAGAAAGCATCCTCCAGTGGGGTGTGGTTATGCTGCAATTGCTTGCCCTCAACTTAAGCACCCTGTTGGGGTTTGGGGCACACATGTACACACTCTGCATGGCCACTGGGGCCAGGACTCAAACCGTGTTGAGTCATATGGGATCTGGATCCCTTAACCACTAGGCCAATAGCTGAATCACAATGGAATACTTTGTAACCTTAACAAGGGAGGAGCTTCTGGCACATGCTGTCCCATGTTTGAGCCTTGAAGTCATTATGTTAAGTGAAAAAACAAGTCACCGAAGGACAAATACAGTATACTTCTACGCTTAGACTACTCAAAAATTTAAAGACATATAAAGTAGGATGGTGAATCCCATGGGATGATAGTAGGGAAAATAGGGAGTTATTGTTTAATTATTTTAGTGTGAAAGTTCTAAAGGTGGATGGTGGTGACAATTATACAATAATGTGAATATACTTACTGCCACCCAACTGTTTAGGTAAATTTTAGGACCAGCCTCATAGCCTAGTGGTTAAGGGAGCAAGATCCCACATGACCATCCATGGTTCAAATTCCAGTTTCAGTGCCTTGAAAAACATGTAGATATCTGCCCCGAGTCCTGGCAGGATGGGGAAATGAAGACAGGATTGTGGCATAACTGCATCCCACTGGGACATGCTTTCTCTTTCTCTCTCTCTGGTGAATACACGCAACCTCTGGCAATTAAAAAATAGTAAATTTATATTATGTGTATTTTACACAGTTACAAATATTACATGTAGATACAGTGTATCTGTAGTATTGTGTACACTTTCTGTGGGGCAAATATTTACACGTGTATCTAATATTGTGAGCATGGTCACATGTAACCTCAGTATAGTACAATTTCAGTATAGTATCTATCACCAACATGAAATGTAAATTTACTCCAATAACATTTACAGCACCAACATGTAGGACTTACAAATATCTCTTAAGTGTTTTATGCATATACCTGTATGCCCAGGGGTATATTCTCAACTACATTTTAATTCATTTTCTATAATCTGTTTTCATTATATACATAAAGGATATTATATATTATTACATACTGTCTATATAGATAGTATGTACGTATTACATACAAAATAAATTCACAGCACTTGCACACATTGACATAGTTTTATCTTGTCAACATGCATTCATAATTAATTGCAGGGTAGGCTGGTAGAATAATATACACATTGGCAATCTTTCATATTTGAGCATCCAGTATATGTGAAAGGATTTTAAAATGTCTGAATCTCCAGTAAAATATGTGTGTGTGTGTTTGTGTATGCATGCCTATGTTTACATACACTTTCAGGGCTGTAAATGGCCATTTCTCTGGCAGGACACACATACAAGTGGTCTCAAAAAGTTCATGGAGGGCCAGCAGGTGGTCTGAAGGTTAAGATACTGGACTCTCACAGAGTCAACCATGGTTCAACTCCTGGACCTGGTGGCTTACTTTCTCACTTTCTCTCTCTCTCTCTTCTCTCTCTGACCAAATTAAAAATAATAATAAATAAAATTAAATTAATTTTTAAATGTTCATGGAAATTGTGTATTATAAAAAAAGTATGCATAGACTTCAAAATACTTTTGCACTAAAATAAACTTGTGCTTCAGTTAACTTTTTTCATGGACCTCTTTTTTTTTTTTTTTTTCAAATTTTCTACAAAGCATGTGCTCTTGCCAGAGAAGACAAAGAGAAAGTGTTCACTCCCATCCCTGGAGGGATGGCCATGCCACAGTCCCTTTTTCTTCATCTCTCCATTCTCCTCTCAGGATCTTAGGCATGCATGCACGCACAACTGGTGTGTTTTCACAAGCTGTCAGGTCTAAGACTTGAATCCCAGGGTTGGCCATGTGGAATCCAGCTGCCTGGACCACCACACAACTGCCTGGCCTTCCACAGACTTTTGGAAGTTCCCTTGTACATAGATTTATTGTATTCTGCTCAAAGTACATGCATTTCCAGGATCATCATGGTCATCCTCCAAAAGTGGACAAATACATATGAATCTCAGTTACTGAATACACAGAATGTAACCTGGTACACAGTAATATATCCTCGCGCAAAGCCAACATTAATCACACATGCATGTGTATTTTTTTAGTGTGGGGTACACACATAAGTAAACACAGACACACACATACTCAGTCAGGTATATACATTCTCAATAGACCCAGAAATGTTTGGAAATGCTTGTACGTATCTCTTTCTCCCACACACAATCACACTAATGTCCTGTTCAACAGATACGCACGGGCATCTGCACACAGAGATGACTAATCTCACACGCACACGCAGAAACTGTGTCAGGAGACTCGTTTCCTCTTGTGATTTGTGGTATCAGCCTCATTATTATAATCTTCACTTGTGTACATATAAATTTTTTGCCCTGTGGTACAAGGTTTTTATTTAATCAAAACCTTGGCAATTAAATAATTAAATCTGTCACCATCCACAGTTTTCATTGCTAATTAGTCATAGTGAGGTGCCATTGTCGTAGGATGCAGGTCCCTAAATTTAGCTATGGAATATTACATTGATCACACCCAAACACAGCTCTGAGTCCCTGGGGATCCGCTGCACGTCAGCGAGTGAGCTGTGGTTCAGTCCACCCTTCACCTATTAAAGGGGTGCTCCTGGAGTTGTCGGGAACAATCTGCTTGCTCTCTGGCTGCACATAGCAACCAAAAAAAAAAAAAAAAAAAAAAAAAACCTGCTGTTCTTAACCCTGTGAGGGTCTCACACTAGCAACTAGAAGGAGATGATTCTCTTGATCTGCCCTGGGCTGCCTGCCTGCCTGCCTTTCTAACCTACAGAGCCCATCTCCTACTGAAAGACAGTCGCTTCTCTGCTCAGAGCCACAGGCTGCCCCCAGTATGTCCTCACTAGCAAACTACCAGCATGTTTCCTTAAGGTGCCAGGTTCAGGGCTTCTTCATGCTCTGAATCTTTGAAGAAAGAATAAGTAAAACATGTCACATGAAATTTTCTAACACCCCAGTCACCATAGTCCTGTGTGTGCACATTCTGTTTCTTTCTTTTTTTTTTTTCTTTTTCTGGAGAGGCTTTTGCTATAGGATGCAGGCGCTTGCCAGAAAGACAGAGAGAAACAGAGAGACAGAAAGCGAATAATCACCCCCAGGGGGTACGCCACGCCGTAATCCCTTCTTCTCCATTCTCCTCCATTCTCCTCTCGGGATCTTGGCACGCACGCACACACACCTGGTGTGAGTTTAAGCCACCGGGTCCAGGACTCAAACTGCGGTCAACTACATGGAAGTCCAGCAACATAGCCGTTACGCTAACTGCTGGTCCCTGCACATTCTGTTTCTGAAGTCAGGTCTGCTAGGTACCGTATTAACCAGTACACTCACACAGTTCTTCCTACAGGCCCTTCTCCCACTTGAGCTTAACCAAAGAGTGACATTCTCCTGTGTCTGAGAGAGGAAAGGCTTTGAGACAAACAGACACAGGTTTGGAGTTCAGCTTGGTCACTTAACTAGATCTCTTCTTTCTTTATTCTAGCCAAGAGCACGGTCTCCTCCTTCGTAAACAGGATGTCGTGAACATGTGCTAGGGCTCCACTGACTGTCCATTCTGTTCTCGGTGCAATTACAGGGAAGGGCAGGAGAGAAATGTCTTCATTATTTCTCTAACCTACTTCCCTCTCCTTGAGATGGAGAAACCTGAATCTGTTCCCCAAGGGAGTCGCAGAGTACCATTCTGTAGCACCCTTCAGTGCCTTTGGGCACACAGGTTTATTAGGAATAATGACAACAACCGAGCCAACAATCAAAGATTGGGCTCATGCCATTGAGAGTTGTCAGTGTTTTCATTTATCTCATAGATAATAAACAGTTACTGGAGCAGTTTAAAAACTAAATATTTGTGGGCATCCAAGGCACATTAAACTGGAGAGAGAATAACCTTTTCATGCTATTTTCTTCTGTTCCTGGATGCTAGAAACATCACAGGAGGGTTGGGATAAGCATGCCTAGAGTGGACTGGGAAGACATTGAGGCCAGAGAGGTTGGCAGGATAAAAGTGCATGTGTCATTAGTTGTATTCTTCTCATAACCCTTTGCAGCCTTGTTGGCTTTCAGGAGTCTGGTGCTGCTGCACACTTCCTGGGCACCAAAAGCTCCATCACGCTTAGCTTTCCCCATGTCACTGAGTATTGGGTAGATATTCCCCTCCGTGCATACAGCAGCCACCATTCAGTGAGCTGTCTCTTTCTGGTAGAACCCATTTACGCTCTAATACGAAAGACTGCAGGTCACAGGTGACGCATGCCATGCGGCAGGCACTATTCTTGTCCTGGGCCTAGAGGTGTGAGCAAGATAATTATAGTTCTTGACCTCATGAAGCTTCGTTCAAGTCAGAGGGAAGTCACAGAGATAAAAAAAGTGAATAAAATAATGACAGAGAGTTGTAAGTTGCTACTAAAGAATAACATAGAATATGTAGGTGAGATGGAGAGGTGGTCAGAGACTAGATCATGTAGGAATTATGGTCTTGTAGGCCATGCCAAGAATACACATTTTGTTCTAAATGAAACAGAGATCCTCTGTAAGGTATAAACATAGCAGTGGTGTGAATTAATTTGTATTTTAAAAGAGAGATAATTTGTATTCCAAGAAAAACTATATAAAACAATAAGGGATAGAGTTATTATCTCCAGAATAAGGGCAGTTCAAAAAAGTATATTGATTCAAAGAAATAATTCCTAACAGTAAGGGATTTGACAGAGTGAGATGTCAGTGGATCAGATATTTGGAAACAAGATAACTTCTTAGAGTCCTGAGGATGATATCTGATAGTCAAGTTTCTCCTGACTCCATTTGTTGGAGAGGGCTTGCACAGGAAGGTGTAGACATGCTTCCTCTTCTGAGACTTAGCTGCTTGCCTCTGGAGAGGAAACAGTGCTCTCCCATGTTCAGCTTTTAGGGGTCATTACCCACCTGTCCTATGGATGCTAGTCCATCTGTGATGCATGGCACAAGGTAGAGATGGGGTCTATTCTTTTGACTATTGAGTTCACTTTATCTCTGAAAAGTATACAACTGATATATGTTTTGAGAGAGAAATTGGAAGTCTATTGAGGTATAAGTAAAAGGATCTTTTAGTATTAGTTTAAGTTTTAGAAGAAATTCTGCAAAGTTTCAAAGATGTGTTAAAAAATACTTCATTCATTTTTATATTTATTAGCTCACTAGTTTATTCTGAAATCATACAGTGTTCTTACTATGCCCCGAACATGTGTAGACAATGGGAATTCAGAGATGAACATGGTACAGTTTTTCCTTTTGTGGGGATAAGTTTGGTAAAAAGACATAGAATAGAGATTAACTTTGTCAGGACAAAGGTTTGGAAATTTATCTCTGGCTCATGGGTATAATCCTCCAAGTTCTTGGAATAACCTACTGTCTTTGTTTAACTGGAGGTGACTTCATTTAACTGGAGACTATGGGCAATGCCAGAGAGCCTATGCTCACGATGTTATTTATGTTGGGAGATCTTGGTCTGTGTATTAGCTCTGTCTCTGGAGGGATTGGAGACTAAGATCATCCATGAGCATGATCAGTTGTGTCTATTTAGTTGATCTCAATAAAAACTCTGGATACCAAAGCACAAGTAAGCATTCCTACTTAGCAATACTCTGTGCTGGAGAAGCCATTGCTGTCTTCAAGACCCACTAGGAGAGGACAACGGAAAGCTTGTGCCTGCAGTTCTTCTGTGTACTGTCCCATGTACCTTTTCCTGCTGCTGAATTTGATCTGTAGTCTTTCATTGTAGTAAACCATAACTCCGAGTGTAATGGATTTTCTTAATTCTGTGAGTCATACTAGCAGAGCATTAAATCTGAGAGTGGTCTTGAGGACCTATTAATCCCTCAAAAGAAAAGACACAAGAATGGATAATTACAGAGTGGTTATTGAAGTGACAGTAGATACATTTCTACTGTTGGGTCCAGAAGAAGGATTTATAACCTAGTCTGGATGGTCTGGAGGAAATTGATGATAAGAAGGGAAGTATAAAGTAAAGCTTAAATGTGAGAAAAGAGTTCAGGGAGAAAGAAAAACAAAAGCAATGTGAGAGAGGGGACACGGAAAGTTAGGGAATTGCAAATAGTTTCATGTAATTGTATAAATAAATATGGAATATAGCAAGAGATGAATCAGGAAAGATGCTGATAGTAGAGATTGTTGACATCTCTTTCTTTGCATTATAAAATGATAAGAATGGAAGCTGCACAGTCAGAATGCATTCAGATGGGTCAATCATAGCAGCAGTGGGAAGAAAGCTGTGAAAAAAAGGAAATCGCTGAGGAGGACAGGGAAACAGTTTAGGCTGGAACGATGAAGGCTCGAATAAAGACAATGGTCATGTGGACAGAAAGGAGTCAACACACTCAAGAAACATCCAAGATCAGGAAACAACCTATCTTAAATCTAGTTCAATTTGGAGATTTGAGAAAGAAAAAAACTAAATACTGAATGAAATCCATATGTTGGATTTGGGTGAAGGAAGTGAAACCACTTTCTAAGATGGAAAATGTAGTAAAAAAGAGAAAAGGAAAGTTCTGTTTTGGAATTATTAAATTTTAAGCACCTGTGGGCTTCAAGTGGAAATAAATATGTAGCAGCATTTAAATAGAGGGTGAGGAACCCAGACAAGTGGCCTAGTCTGCAGAGAATGATGTAACAGCAACCCCTAAACCATGAGTTTTATTGAATTTTTCCAAGATTAATAATAAGTCTCCAGTGTTAGAAACCAAACATCTTTGTTAAAAAATGTCTGTAGAGTGAGAAAAAATAGTTATTTGAAGTGTATAGTATGTTGTAATTATTTACGATATGACAAATATCAACTCCATACTAACAAAAAGACTAGATTTTTTTTTAAAAAAAATTCTGTTTATAAGAGAATTAAATGATAGAATGAGGATGACTCAGGAAAGACTTATCCCTGTAACTAGCGAAGCAAAATTCATATTGCAGTTTCTGCTGAAGCATAGTTGTCATCTTAATATCCTGTTCTCAGAGAACAAGTGATTTTATTTTCTAAAATTCTAGAAAATGTCCCTTTAGCAAGAGATGTGGTTTACTGGAAAGAGAGCTGCTTTGGAGTCAGGAGATCTAGGGATTTGTATTCCTGTATGAAGTGAAGTTCAAAGAACTGCAAAGTCTTTCTCTGTAAGTACCAGAGATCTACATCTTGTAAAAATGGGGCTGTGGATCTTTAAGAAACAATTCTTAATGAGTAATTAATTCAGAGAGTATGGTCTTCCTATGCCATGAATTATAACTATTTCATCTGTGATTTGACTAGGAACATTGCTACTTTTCCCAATCCTATTCCATTTGGTATACCTGGTAATCTGAACTCAATATGTGACTTCATTTAATTCCTGAGTGACAATGCCCAAACCCTACCTCTTCCTCCTGCTGTAGAACCTCTCACCCAGCTGTGACTGCTCTTGGTCACCATGGTTTCATTTGCCATTTCTTAAACGCTCGTCCTATGTGACCAGGATAAGTTATATTACCTTCCAGAGTGTTTCTCTGCTAAAGAGATTCAGACCATGATGGTTACTGATATCTCTTCCAGTTCTGTCATCCTCTGAACCCATGACAGAGGCAATAACTTTCAAACATAAACAATAAATTGAATGCTGCCAGGGAGAAAAGAGATATACAATGATTTTGAATGGAGAAATAATAAGTTGATGTGATGTTAATAACAATACACAAATGATGACATAGGATGAGAGCCAATGGGACTGGGAGAATTGAACCTAGATTGAAGACAGATGAGAGATGAATTGAGACACAGGGTTTTGGGCAACCGTAGATGTGGATTCTTGAAATCACCAAAGACTCAAATAGGAATCAAAATTCCCATACAAATTTCTGGACTAGAAGCCCAAGAGATCAAGGCCAGGAATTATACTAATGAGAGACCCCCCAAGACATTTCACACCAAATACAGTTTAGTGTCAAATAAGGCAGAGAAACAAGGATTCATTATCTTCTCCCTGGAAACCCAGAATTCACCTTAACATTTTCAAGAAATTTGAAAGAGTATTTCTGCAATGAGAAAGTCTGTCAACTTTGTTTAGCTCAACATTTCCCAAATTACTTAGTCTTGGAATTCTCCTTCTCTATGTATTTGCATTCTATCAACACACGAGGCCATGTTCTATTTTTGTGTGGTAGAAAATATATCTAAAGTTTAGGACCTAGGACATCAGAAATGTTGAGAGGAAGAATCAGGTCTCAGGTGTTGAGGCAGAGAAGGGTCATTGTCAAGCTGTTCAAGGCTTTCTCTCAAAGGTAAACACTTAAAGATGGGAACCCACCCAAGTGAGTTTCTTCTCAAAGGAGAGCCTCTTTAATTCTATACCCTCATTCCTTCTGTCTTCCCAGTTAGGAATGCAGTGACAGTTCAGGGACCTGCAGGTAAATAGAAAGCAGCACCAGCTGTTTAAAGAAAGGGCTTGTTGAGTATAAAATGGCAGGTGGGGTCCAGATAAACACATCTTCCAGCCACTTGAGGCAGACAGAGAAGAGAAGCTGCTTTTTAAAAGTTTTAGAGTTTGCTGGCCTTTCTCTGTGCGATGCACTAACATAACAGGTTTGACTCACCAGGACATGACGCAAACAGCACAGGGAGTTTGAAAGGCACTGCTTAACCTCGCTAAGAAATGCTGGTTTTAAGAACAGCTGGAATATTGCTTTCTGATCCTCAACCATAAGCCCAGCAAGGACGAGAGATGTTTTGATGAAGAAAGAAAAATAATAAAGAATACTTCATTGGGCAAATAAATCTAGTGAATATTGACAGTGTTGGGAAAAACAACTTGACTTAAAATAATCCTTTTCTATGTAAGCAAAGGTGGCACCACAACTGCAGGAGTCTGGAGATGTATGTCGTATGTATGTTACACGAAGAGGCCATTTCCCGGTATCTTTCTCCATTGACATTCTAAAGGAATATTTTTAATCTGCTCTTATAAAACCTAGTATTCATGCTTTCTCATCAACAACTGAAACAACAGGTTGAAGTTGCACATTATCAACCTGGTGACTCAGCATGCACGGGGACTACTTCTGTAGGGCTGGAAGTAAGAACAAACATAATAATGACCTTTCTAGGCAAATATTAAGCTGATTTGGGGGGGAGGGGCAAAATGTAAGAAGAATATAGACTATAAGAAGATAAACACAATGCCATAGATTTATCGAATCCCTACTGTGCACAAAATTCCTGGACCAATTTGATAGAAATGAAGCAGTAAAGAATTTTGTTCCTATGGTTTTATTCAAAGCCCATTCCTGCAAGAAGCAGAAATCCACTTGAGGAATTTCAAACAAGGGGGTTTGCTGAATGGAACACAGAAAAAATCTCATATAACCAAGGGTAGAAATCAAAGCACAAATCAGCCTTCTGGGAACTGGGCAACTACTAGGGACAGAATTAACACCTCACTCTGTGGTCAGATTTATTTATGCGCATCTGTGGCATAGGTTTTGTTCTTCTATAATACTGGATTGCCCATGACTTTGCCTTATAATTTTGCTGATTCCAGCCTTGGCTCCATATAAATATTAGGTCAGAGGAGAATGTGTCACCATCTCCCAGTTTATATTCTGTCATCAGAGAAAGTCTAGTGGTTGCTGAACAAGAAAGAGACTGAAGGAGTTGGAGCTCAGTGCTGCTCTCTGGTCAGATGCACATGTCACAGACTCACCTGTTTTGGTTTGTGATATGTACTCCTGGTCTCTCTCACTTCTCACTTTGAACGATAATAGGGTTAGGTCTTCTTTTCTTTCTTTCTTATCTTTTTTTTAATTTTAATTTTAATTTTTTTTTTACTATAGGGTGCATGCACTTGCTGGAGAGACAGAGAGAGTGAAAAGGCATCCCCCATGGGGGGGATGGCCATCCCAATCCCTTCTCCTCCATTCTCCTCTCGAGATTTTAGGCATGCACAAACACACACCTGGCATGAGTTTCAAGCCACCAGATCTGGTACTTGAACCATGGTCAACTATGTGGGAGTCCAGTGCCTTAGCCACTATGTCGTCTGCTAGCCCCAGGGTTAGGTCTTTAGAAAGAGATATGGATGAGGCAGACCATTGAATCTATTATGCTGATCCTCAGAAAGCTTTTACTGTTTAATATGAGAAAGAAAAAGGCAAAAGATAGCAAGAAAATATATGTTAACTAGTAGGTACTACGGATAATATTCTGTGGGATGCAGATATGCAGATATACTTCAGGTAGGATTTGACCTGGGTTTAGAGGAGAGGGAGAGTCAAACAGAAATGTAAAGGTAAATGACAAAGTGGAATAGAAGATATGGTATGAGACTAATCACAGCGATTAATCGTACTAATCACAAAGCATGAAGAATTCTTTTTAAGAATTATTTATTTGGGACCAGCAGATGGCGTAACGGTCCCATCACTGGACTCCCACTAAGTCGACCACTATTCGAATCCTAGACCCAGTGGTTAAAACTCACTCTGGGTACATGTGCATAAGTGCCCAAAATCTGAAGAGGAAAATAGAGGGGAAGGGATTGTAGGTTGGCCATTCCCCATGGGGGTGATTTCTCACTTACTGTCTCTCTATCTCTTTCTGTCTCTCTGGTGACCACATATGCCCTATAGCAAAATCTCTCCAAAAATAAAATAATAATGATAATAATAATAATTTTTATTTTATTTTATTAATTTATTTTTAAATTATTGGTAGGGCATGGGTGCTCATCAGAGAGGGACAGACAGAAAGAGAGAGAAAGAGAAAGTGAGAAAGCAAGCCACCTGCTCCAGGACTTGTTAGGTCATATTAGAATTGACCACCTTAATCACCATGCCACCTGCTGCCCAGATAATCTTGGGAGCTTTGTCTCCTTTAGGTTAAACAATAAATTAATAAATGAATAACTTTTTATGTTCTGAAAAATCCAGTATGTGCTATGAATTTACATTATCTCAAAAATATTTATTGAACATCCACATTGTGCCAGGCATTATCAGGGGCTAGAACACATTAAAACAAAACAAGACAAAGCAAAAAGACCCACAATGTTTCAGCCCCCAGGTAACTTTCATTTTAGTAGAGATACGAAACTGTATTATAGTGTTCAACTGCTGTTAAGTGGTATAAAGTGGCTAGTAAAATGGATAATTCCTATAGCTTTAGTCTTCAAATCTGTCTCCCCCCGAAAAAGATATCTTGATTATATTTGGAACTCTGGATTTATATCCTCACATTTTTCTTTCTTTTTTTTTTTTTTTTTTTTTTAAATTCGTACTTTTTTTTCCATGTGAGAGACCCCTCAACAATGTCCTGACACTGCAGTCCAGCCCTAGCCAGCCCCAAATTATGGGCACATTCACTTGGCCAGTCTACTCAGGGAGGTCTTGACATGAAATCAGAGCCCTCCCATGTGGATCAGCCTGACAGAGCTGGGCTTCACCCTTGTACCATCTTCTGGCTCCCAGCTTAATGGGGCTCATTGGAACGTTAGTAAAGGACATGGGGGAAGAAGAAAATAATGGCTGGACTATGATGTTCTAGCAAACTAAGAACAACTTCATTTGAGTACAACCCCCATAGTTTTGCTTTCTGTGGTTTTAGTTGTCCATGGTCAACTATGGACTGAAAATATTAAATGGAAAATTTCAGAAATAATTACTAAGTTTTAAATTTTACCCCCTTCTAAGTAGTATGATGAAATGAGATTTTCACTATAGGGCGCGTGCGCTCGCCAGACAGACAGAGAGAGACATAGAGACAGAAAGCGAGAAATCACCCCCCAGGGGGGATGGTCACGCCGCAATCCCTTCTCCTCCATTCTCCTCTCGGGATCTTGGGCACGCACACAAACGCGCCCGGCATGAGTTTTAAGCCACTGGGTCCGGGACATGAACCGCGGTCGACTACGTGGGAGTCCAGCGACATAGCCATTACACTAACTGCTGGTTACCACCCTCACATTTTCATAGACTGGAGAGCATCAACTTTCCTGAAAATTCCAGTTGGAAAAATATCTTTGAAAAGCTCTCAGTGGTATACTAAGGTCATATCTATTCCTCTTCCCTGTCTTAGACCAAACACTGTAGTCAAGAGAGCAGTGTGTTAGGACTTAGTGCCTAGTTCCCCATGAAACACAGAGTCACGTGTGTATCTTTCAAACACTTGTGACCTGGGAAGATCTTCTGGTTCCACTTTTGTTACTAGGCTCTCTCGGTATTGGAGGATTTCACAGGTCAGTCTTAGGGTCTCATCTGTAGCTGTACTCTCCCCACATGTAATTCTATTCCATCTGAAGGGTTTAAATAATGTCTTAAATTATTACCGATCTTTTTATGTCGGACTTGTTGCCCTTTAACATTACTGGATGCTTCAGGACATCTCGAATGTGAGTCCAAAACTGTACTCTTGAGACACGGTCCACACTTGTCTTCTCTATATAAAGAAATAGTCACACATTGTACTCTTATATCCAGGTAAATCGAAGGCTGTAACACCGCTTCATTTAATCTTTCTTCTCGTAACAGACCTATTAGCAAGTCTTAATCACTGGATCTTCAAAATATATCTTGACTCTATTTGTAATACCCTATCCTATTCAAAGCCAGACTTCACCTCTTACTTAGAATATTTCTACATCCTTTTAATTGTTTCTTCTGTCTCTTCTGTTACTTTTCTCTAATCCATTTTTCTCACCATGGTCAGAGTTACTCTTAGGTTGTATCATTTCTTTGTTTTCAACATGCCTTAGTCTGTCTATGACACTCTGAATGCAATTCAAATCCTTTACCCTTGTTTTCAGAGTCTGATGGCATTTTACTGGGGTATGCTATACCCAGTTGAACATTGATCAGAAGGAAACATAACCTTATTTGAAAAGGAAAGCATATGAACATAAATTAATAGAAATAAAACATTAAATAAGTAGGCTAATGGGAAAAAGTATTTAACAGCAAGATAATGTAAAAAATACCAGGGAACTGCAAAATGTTTGTATTCTCTTGATCATAGAAGTAGAGACTGACCAAGTAAATCTGGGTTGTCTGCTCATGCTCCACATCTTGTTGCCTTGGCAATGGGCAGCTGCATAATGACATTTATGCGATAAGTAGAAAAGCCACATGCAAATTCACAGTGGAACAAACCATGGTCTATGTAGCTACACTTTGGGAAAGATATGTAGAAAAGTAATTAGAGATTCTGCAGCTCAGACATAATACAAAAAGGGAAATAATGTAATTTTTGGGTTTTCTTTTCACTAATTATGTTTTAGCTTTTAATTATAAAAACTTCAAACATATACCAGGTAGCAAATAGTGTAAGACTGGGAATGTCTGTTCTTTTTACTCAGCTGCAGTATGCCATTCCACAACCCATTTGCCCCATGACCTGCATTCCTGTGTCCATTAAACATTTTCCTGAACCCCACCTAAGGCTTTAACATAATTTCCACTAATCTTCATCATAGGTACTGAAACTATGCTACTTTTTTTTAGCATCTGTTTTGCAATTCCAATCTTCTCAGATCTATTGCTGAATAAAATGACACCTTGGAGGAAGTAGAATTAGGGAGTCGATTATTTTCTCTATGTGTTCTGATACCTTCCAGATTTTATTTTATACACTTTTGAAGGTGATCAAATCATGTATTGTCCTAACTAAGCCACTACTGAAAGTAAAATGGGCACTATTGAAATTACATCATGCACAGGTACTCAGCGGGGACTACCCTGGGGTCAATGGGGATGTAAGTGTAGTCTCACAGCTGACTCACCTCTTCCATTACAGTGTTGGAGACATACTTGCTTTCTTCTGGTTCTTCAAGCACGTCACATTTTTCCCTGTATCTAGTCATTTAGGAGCTGGCTATTTTACTGTGAATACTCTGCCTCTAGATTGTCACATAGAAAGTAGCTGCTGAACATTCATGCCTTAGAGCAGCTTTATTTATTTATTTTTCTTTCTTGAGAGATTTGTAATACCCTATCCTATTCAAAGCCAGACTTCACCTCTTACTTAGAATATTTCTACATCCTTTTAATTGTTTCTTCTGTCTCTTCTGTTACTTTTCTCTAATCCATTTTTCTCACCATGGTCAGAGTTACTCTTAGGTTGTATCATTTCTTTGTTTTCAACATGCCTTAGTCTGTCTATGACACTCTGAATGCAATTCAAATCCTTTACCCTTGTTTTCAGAGTCTGATGGCATTTTACTGGGGTATGCTATACCCAGTTGAACATTGATCAGAAGGAAACATAACCTTATTTGAAAAGGAAAGCATATGAACATAAATTAATAGAAATAAAACATTAAATAAGTAGGCTAATGGGAAAAAGTATTTAACAGCAAGATAATGTAAAAAATACCAGGGAACTGCAAAATGTTTGTATTCTCTTGATCATAGAAGTAGAGACTGACCAAGTAAATCTGGGTTGTCTGCTCATGCTCCACATCTTGTTGCCTTGGCAATGGGCAGCTGCATAATGACATTTATGCGATAAGTAGAAAAGCCACATGCAAATTCACAGTGGAACAAACCATGGTCTATGTAGCTACACTTTGGGAAAGATATGTAGAAAAGTAATTAGAGATTCTGCAGCTCAGACATAATACAAAAAGGGAAATAATGTAATTTTTGGGTTTTCTTTTCACTAATTATGTTTTAGCTTTTAATTATAAAAACTTCAAACATATACCAGGTAGCAAATAGTGTTAAGACTGGGAATGTCTGTTCTTTTTACTCAGCTGCAGTATGCCATTCCACAACCCATTTGCCCCATGACCTGCATTCCTGTGTCCATTAAACATTTTCCTGAACCCCACCTAAGGCTTTAACATAATTTCCACTCATCTTCATCATAGGTACTGAAACTATGCTACGATTTTTTAGCATCTGTTTTGCAATTCCAATCTTCTCAGATCTATTGCTGAATAAAATGACACCTTGGAGGAAGTAGAATTAGGGAGTCGATTATTTTCTCTATGTGTTCTGATACCTTCCAGATTTTATTTTATACACTTTTGAAGGTGATCAAATCATGTATTGTCCTAACTAAGCCACTACTGAAAGTAAAATGGGCACTATTGAAATTACATCATGCACAGGTACTCAGCGGGGACTACCCTGGGGTCAATGGGGATGTAAGTGTAGTCTCACAGCTGACTCACCTCTTCCATTACAGTGTTGGAGACATACTTGCTTTCTTCTGGTTCTTCAAGCACGTCACATTTTTCCCTGTATCTAGTCATTTAGGAGCTGGCTATTTTACTGTGAATACTCTGCCTCTAGATTGTCACATAGAAAGTAGCTGCTGAACATTCATGCCTTAGAGCAGCTTTATTTATTTATTTTTCTTTCTTGAGAGAGATTTTTGGTATAGGGTGCATGTGCTTACCTCGCCAGAGAGACAGAGAGAAAAAGAGAAAAAATTAAGATATCACCTCTCAGGGAGGATGACCACACCACATCCCTTCTCCTCCATTTTCCTCTTGGGATTTTGGGCACGTACACACATGCGCCAGGCATGAGTTTCAAATTCCAGCTCTGGCACTTGAACCACGTTAGACTACATGGGAGTCCAGCAATGGAACCATTATGCCATCTGCTAGTCCCATGCCTTAAAGCATCTTAAAGTTCCCCATTAAAATAGTTTTCCTTGGCAGTTCAGTCAAAATATGTACAAGCTCTTGCTTATCACCTGAATTTCTCCATTACTGACATATATGTAACTTGTTTTTAATACTTCTTTTCAGGGAGAAAGGGGATTTTTGATACATCTCCAAACTCCAAACTACAAAATCAATTCCTTAAAAGCACTGCCCCAGCTACCAGAAGAGTACTCAATTAATGTGGAGTGAATGAATAAATGAAATCAAATAGTTGTAATTTTGAGTTCATATTTAAAACAATCACTTATACTAAGTTCCATGATTTTCAGAGTTAACACTTAAATTTGTGATTGTATACTAGAAATATCCAATATTTCTGTGTATTTTTTGGAGTTTTTTTTTGCTATTCTTTAACTGAATATTAAACTTTTCTTTTTTCAAGGAAGAACATGTAAGTCCTTGTCCTTAGTCCTCATATGGATTTTTAGTTGTTTATTTCCTTCCCACAAAGCTTAGTTGAGTGTAGAAATTGCAAAAGGTTGCTCCATTATCTTTTGGAATTTAAACTTAGGAACACAAAGGAGTTTTCTTTGGCAAGTTCAAGTTTTCTTTTATCATGTGTATACCCTTCACTCTTAACTCTCCCCTCCATCCCCCCACCCCCATTTCCTGACCTAATTGGTTGCAAGAGAATTTTTTTTTTAAGAGGTTTTTGCTATACGGCGCATGCGCTCACCAGACAGACAGAGAGAGACAGAGAGACAGAAATCGAGAAATCACTCCCCCAGGGGATGGCCACGCCGCAATCCCTTCTCCTCCATTCTCCTCTCAGGATCTTGGGCATGGACGCACATGCGCCAGGCGTGAGTTTTAAGCCACCTAGTCCAGGACGCGAACCGCGGTCAACTACATGGGAGTCCAGCGACATAGACATTACGTTAACTGCTGGTCCCCCTCAGGGTTGATTCTGGACCTTAGGTCTTCTAATGCCTGTTTTAATTCTGTGAGTGTATCTTCAGCTTCTTTATATTTCCAGTATATAAGTCTGTTTTATTTTATCACATTCTGTCACTAACCTAGCCCCTTTGATTTTAATCACATAATATTATTCAATTCTTTATCTCTTAATTTTTTAAAAAACATTCATGACACACAGCAAAAACATTTTAAAAGTTATGTTTTGGGGACCAGCAGGTGGCGCAATGGTTACGTCACTGGACTCTCACATGACTTGACCACAGTTCAAGTCCCAAATCTGCACATGCACCCAGGCTTAAAACTCACACTAGATGCATGTGCATGTGTGCCCAAGATCCCAAGAGGAGAGTGGAGGAGAAGGGATTGCGGCTTGGCCATCCCTCCTGGGGGGTGATTTCTCGCTTTCTGTCTCTCT
The DNA here is from genome assembly GCF_000334495.1 of Tupaia belangeri chinensis. Lineage (NCBI taxonomy): Eukaryota > Metazoa > Chordata > Mammalia > Scandentia > Tupaiidae > Tupaia > Tupaia belangeri. Next base: position 264,955 of record NW_006160067.1, read on the forward strand.
GTCTCACTCTGTCTCTCCAGTGAGTGAACATGCTCTGTAACAAAAATCTCTCTATATAAAAAAAGTTATGTTTTCCACAGTAAATATTTTTGAAGAGGTTTTTGCTATAGGGCGCGTGTGCTCGCCAGACAGACAGAGAGAGACAGAGAGACAGAAAGCGAGAAATCACCCCCCAGGAGGGATGGCCATGCCGCAATTCCTTCTCCTCCATTCTCCTCTCGGGATCTTGGGCACACACGCACACGCACCCAGTGTGAGTTTTAAGCCACCGGGTCTGGGACTTGAACCCGTTTGGCTACATGGGAGTCCAGCAGCATAGCCATTATGCTAACTGCTGGTCCTGTGATCGTTTCTTCTAATACAATACATTCCAACCTGAGATGGCGATCTAATAGACTAAAGAGAGGGTAACAGAAACTGGAACAAAGACACAAAGAAACGGAAATCAAGGTGGAGTAAGAATCAAGAACAATGACCTCAAAATCTCTGAATAGACATTTGGGAAAGTTCTGAGGCAGTGAGATTTCTGCTATCTCATTTCAGTGAAATTTCTCTATTTGTGCAAGTATGAGGAAAATTTGTGAAATGAAAAGGTACAGGAGAGTCATGAGAAGTGAACAAATTTGTGAATTCTTCAAGACTTTTCTAAATTCAAATTTCCAGAGTTAGAGCAGAGATCTTTGTTCCTGGTGGCCTCAAGTATTAAAATAATAATAATAATAATAATAATAATAATAATAAAAGACAATGAGGTCATATTCAAAAATGGTTGGTAGTGGGATTGATATCTGGGGATCTGAAGAGTCTCCGGAGAGAACTGCTGGTTCCAAGAAGCACAGGTAAGGGAGTGCTTCAATTTTCATTTCAAGGAAACATTCATTAATTGATAATAGATGCACTTTACACCAAATATTTTTCTTCTGCAGCTTAAAGTGCTTCACAACAGACATCATACCTTAGTCTCTGGGGATGAGAATTAAAGTTAATATTCTGTATCTTCCCCATAGTTGTAGGTGAGTTAAACACCCACCATTTAAGTGTTTATTTCCTTTAGTCCTCACAATTTAGGTTGCACAAACCATTCGGCTGGATTTGTAAAATAGTTCATCCAAATACATTTTGTTCAACATGAAACATAGTGAGAGGTCACTGTCAGAGAATTAATGTGCCAGTATTTTAGATTCCACATGCAAGCAAAATCATGCTGCATTGTTTTCCCATGCCTGGACTGTTTTGTTTAATATAAACTCTTTCAGTTTTATCCATATTGTTGCACATGATAGGGCTTCCTTTTTTAAGACTGAGAAGTATCATTCATTATTGACTGTGTAAATAAACCACATATTTTGTATCTATTCATCCATTGATGGTCATTTAGATTGATTCCACGTCTTGGCTATTGTGAATAATGCTGAAACAAACATGGAAGTGCCGATGTCTCTTCAACAAACTAATTTCAGATCCTTTGGATATCTATCTAGTAGTGGGATTGCTAGAGCGTATGGTAGTTCTATTTTCAATTTTAATTGCATCTCCATGCTATTTTCCATAATGGTTGTCCCAGTAAATGTGTAGGTTGGAATCACTGAAGCATTATGGTACGAAAGTAGAAAATACACAAAACAATTATTTTTGATAATGTAAGATCTCAACACATTCTGATAAAAGTGCTGGATGCGTCCATCATCATGAATTATAAAGACATTATTGAGATGGTGCTGAGGGTGGGACTGAAGTGGGTGATGGCAACAATGAAGATGAGAATGCTAAGGCAGTGCTAGAGCTAAAAAAGTGATGTGGCCGTAGGAAGTATCAAGGTTCTGCTATGGTTGACGCTGCTGACACAGCAAGGATGTTCATGGTGCTGCCACTACTGGTCCATCCCTAGTGATTAAGACAGTGTAAAGGGATGACAACAGATGATGCTATTGAGAATAAGGATGGTGGTGAATACAGGGACTACAAAGCTACAGAACTTGGAGAACGAAGTACACTGGACACTGTTTCCTGCATGTAACCGGTAACGCCCACCAGGTAGAGGATACAGAACCATCACCAATGCCTTGAGATTTAATAAACCCTGGGACTTTCACATAGTCCTGGAACCCAAAAAATGACTATGATTGAATTACCTGCTAAAAAAGCATTTGTGCACTGAGATTTGAAACGAACCTGCAGTAAAAATAAAAATGTGCCACTTCTTCATGTTGGCAATTTTGAATGATTCTCTGTACGAAGAATTTGAGAAATTAACAAAAACCTAGAATTAATCTAACTAAACCTCCGATTTTTAGCAGTATTGAGAACATGAAAGGAAGTGATACACTATGAGGTCTATTATGTGTAACGTCAAACGATTCAACAGATATTTAGAATCTTAAACAATATTAATTATTAAAGGCTTTCATCATAGGGCACATGTACTCACTGGAGAGAGACAGAGACAGTGAGGGGAAAATGAGTCACCCTCTGGGAGAATAGTCACACCATAATCCCTTCTTCTCCATTCTCTTAGGATTTGGGGCTGGTACACACACACATGCCTGGCATCATTTTCAAGCCTCTAGGTCTGGGCCTCAAACTATGGTCAGCCATGTGGAAGCCTAGCACGTTAACTACCACACTACCTGTTGACCCCAATCATCATTCATTATAAGCAACCAAAATAATTCATAAGTAATTATCTTAATTCAACGAATAATAATAACAACAAAACTTCTTGCACCTCTAACTACTGACTGGATGATATGAAATGATATAAAGATATATGGGTAGGAAAAGCCGAAACTGTTCATATAAAATCAACCCTCCACACTGCTTGTGTTTCCATGAGAAACCACCAGCATTGCTGAATGAGTTCTGATAAAGAGCCTTCAATTCCCAGCACTGCCCTAGGCATTTTGGAAATACAGACAAGAGTGAAAATGAATTCCTTCTTAAGAGGAGCAGATACAATTAGGAATAAAGCCAGGACATGTACTATACATCATAATAGAAATGCTTTGAATTAGGAGTCAAATACAGTTTTATAAAGTGGAAATCCCTTAAGGGATTTGCATAAAATGGAAATCCCTTCCAGGGCAGAGCCTTTGGGTCTGATAAGGTCACTCAGAGAAGGCTCTATGCTTAGTGTGATGGGTTGATAAGAGAAGAAAGGAAACCAAAGCAGCAAACAACTTATGGATGGCTGGTCTTTTATTTACTCACTCTCTCTCTCTTTCTCTCTCTCTCTCTAATTTCCTAGAGGTTGCCTGTGCTTGTTTTAGAAGGACAGAAAGAAAGAAAGTGAGAAAGCACCCCCTCTTTCGGATGGCCACACTGCAATCTCTTTGCTTCCATTACTCTCAGGATTTGGGGCACACACACACACACACACACGTGTCTGGTGCACTTTTCAAGTCACTGGGTTCAAGACTTGAAACAGATCATTGGCCACCTAGGATGATGTTACCTTGACTACCATGCCACCCGCTTGGTGCTCTTTTCAAGATCCTGCCCCTTAACCTTCTTGTAGCCTCAGCAGAAATTGGTTCCTGGATCTTAGAACTCCAAACTGTAAACTAAATAAAACTCCATTTTATTTTTAGAATTATTATTTTTCTTAATTTTACTAGAGAGAGACAGAGAGAGAGAGAGAGAGTGAAAGTGAGAAAGCAAGCCACCAGGTCTGGGACCTGAACTGCTGTGGGTCATGTAGGAGTCCAACACCTCAACCACCATATGAATCACTCATTTTCAGGTATTTCTGACAGCAACCCAATAGAGGACCATGACACACCATCCTTACACTGGAGAATCAGCCTTTTGTTAAGGGCCTTTTTTTTTTTTTTTTTTTTTTTTTTTAGAGGTTTTTGCTATAGGACACATGCACTTGCTAGTATGACTGAGAGAAACAGAGAGACAGAAAGCAAAAATCAACCCCCATGGGGGATGCCCATGCCGCAATCCCTTCTCATCCATTCTCTTCTTGGGATCTTGGGCATGCACACACACGTGCCCGGCGTGAGTTTAAGCCACCAGGTCCAGCACTCAAACCACCGTCGACTACGTGGGAGTCCAGCGACATAGCCGTTACGCTAATTGTTGGTCCCTTAAGGGCCCTTTTGAAATCCCCAAATTCACTGGGAGTTCACTATAATTAATATTGACTGTGGTCAATTTAATCAGTCTTCTGTTTATACTTTGTCCAGAATATAATAGATAATAGAGCAGTGGAGGTATGATGGTATAAACTGTTATCTGTGCTAAAATTAGATGTTGGCCGTAGGAAGTATCAAGGTTCTGCTATGGTTGACGCTGCTGACACAGCAAGGATGTTCATGGTGCTGCCACTACTGGTCCATCCCTAGTGATTAAGACAGTGTAAAGGGATGACAACAGATGATGCTATTGAGAATAAGGATGGTGGTGAATACAGGGACTACAAAGCTACAGAACTTGGAGAACGAAGTACACTGGACACTGTTTCCTGCATGTAACCGGTAACGCCCACCAGGTAGAGGATACAGAACCATCACCAATGCCTTGAGATTTAATAAACCCTGGGACTTTCACATAGTCCTGGAACCCAAAAAATGACTATGATTGAATTACCTGCTAAAAAAGCATTTGTGCACTGAGATTTGAAACGAACCTGCAGTAAAAATAAAAATGTGCCACTTCTTCATGTTGGCAATTTTGAATGATTCTCTGTACGAAGAATTTGAGAAATTAACAAAAACCTAGAATTAATCTAACTAAACCTCCGATTTTTAGCAGTATTGAGAACATGAAAGGAAGTGATACACTATGAGGTCTATTATGTGTAACGTCAAACGATTCAACAGATATTTAGAATCTTAAACAATATTAATTATTAAAGGCTTTCATCATAGGGCACATGTACTCACTGGAGAGAGACAGAGACAGTGAGGGGAAAATGAGTCACCCTCTGGGAGAATAGTCACACCATAATCCCTTCTTCTCCATTCTCTTAGGATTTGGGGCTGGTACACACACACATGCCTGGCATCATTTTCAAGCCTCTAGGTCTGGGCCTCAAACTATGGTCAGCCATGTGGAAGCCTAGCACGTTAACTACCACACTACCTGTTGACCCCAATCATCATTCATTATAAGCAACCAAAATAATTCATAAGTAATTATCTTAATTCAACGAATAATAATAACAACAAAACTTCTTGCACCTCTAACTACTGACTGGATGATATGAAATGATATAAAGATATATGGCTAGGAAAAGCCGAAACTGTTCATATAAAATCAACCCTCCACACTGCTTGTGTTTCCATGAGAAACCACCAGCATTGCTGAATGAGTTCTGATAAAGAGCCTTCAATTCCCAGCACTGCCCTAGGCATTTTGGAAATACAGACAAGAGTGAAAATGAATTCCTTCTTAAGAGGAGCAGATACAATTAGGAATAAAGCCAGGACATGTACTATACATCATAATAGAAATGCTTTGAATTAGGAGTCAAATACAGTTTTATAAAGTGGAAATCCCTTAAGGGATTTGCATAAAATGGAAATCCCTTCCAGGGCAGAGCCTTTGGGTCTGATAAGGTCACTCAGAGAAGGCTCTATGCTTAGTGTGATGGGTTGATAAGAGAAGAAAGGAAACCAAAGCAGCAAACAACTTATGGATGGCTGGTCTTTTATTTACTCACTCTCTCTCTCTTTCTCTCTCTCTCTCTAATTTCCTAGAGGTTGCCTGTGCTTGTTTTAGAAGGACAGAAAGAAAGAAAGTGAGAAAGCACCCCCTCTTTGGGATGGCCACACTGCAATCTCTTTGCTTCCATTACTCTCAGGATTTGGGGCACACACACACACACACACACACGTGTCTGGTGCACTTTTCAAGTCACTGGGTTCAAGACTTGAAACAGATCATTGGCCACCTAGGATGATGTTACCTTGACTACCATGCCACCCGCTTGGTGCTCTTTTCAAGATCCTGCCCCTTAACCTTCTTGTAGCCTCAGCAGAAATTGGTTCCTGGATCTTAGAACTCCAAACTGTAAACTAAATAAAACTCCATTTTATTTTTAGAATTATTATTTTTCTTAATTTTACTAGAGAGAGACAGAGAGAGAGAGAGAGAGAGAGAGAGTGAAAGTGAGAAAGCAAGCCACCAGGTCTGGGACCTGAACTGCTGTGGGTCATGTAGGAGTCCAACACCTCAACCACCATATGAATCACTCATTTTCAGGTATTTCTGACAGCAACCCAATAGAGGACCATGACACACCATCCTTACACTGGAGAATCAGCCTTTTGTTAAGGGCCTTTTTTTTTTTTTTTTTTTTTTAGAGGTTTTTGCTATAGGACACATGCACTTGCTAGTATGACTGAGAGAAACAGAGAGACAGAAAGCAAAAATCAACCCCCATGGGGGATGCCCATGCCGCAATCCCTTCTCATCCATTCTCTTCTTGGGATCTTGGGCATGCACACACACGTGCCCGGCGTGAGTTTAAGCCACCAGGTCCAGCACTCAAACCACCGTCGACTACGTGGGAGTCCAGCGACATAGCCGTTACGCTAATTGTTGGTCCCTTAAGGGCCCTTTTGAAATCCCCAAATTCACTGGGAGTTCACTATAATTAATATTGACTGTGGTCAATTTAATCAGTCTTCTGTTTATACTTTGTCCAGAATATAATAGATAATAGAGCAGTGGAGGTATGATGGTATAAACTGTTATCTGTGCTAAAATTAGATGTTGCGTATGTGCTAGTTACAGTCAGGCTCTCTTTGGACATTTTAGGGAGTTTAAAAACCCTCTGAAAAGACCCTACCTCCCCACAAGTCAAAGCAGTTTCTTGGCCTTCTTTAGGATGTCCCAATGACTAATGATACACTAGGATTAGAATTCTGTCAGAGAATTTACTGGTACACAAGTAAATTTGGTATAACACAAGCAACTAATTGTGTTTCATCCATGCTTCAAAAATAGCTCTGGGAAAATATATATAAGTAAAATATGGAATTGACTCTAAAGAACTAGCATTTCCCCCAGTCTGGGAAATGAGTCCAGAAGGCCAGCAGATATCATAGTTCGTAAATCAATGCAATAGTAAGTATGTAAAAGCTACAATAGGAGCATGGTAAGGAGTGATTTACTGTAAATGGGATTAACATGTTGGACACAAGACAAAGAATTTGAAATCAAAGTAACATCAAGTGCAAATGCTTGCAGTAGTGAACACAAGATGGCATTTTCAAAGAGTCACACATATTTTAGTAGTGCAAACATACAAAAAAAATAATATAATGAGTTTGAAAAAGAAAGCATGATCCAGGTTATAAAAGGTGTTTTTCTGCAACCATAAAAGACTGGTAGTTTATTTAGTAATGAGGCAGATCCATTGATGGGTTTTAATCGTAGGGTTAATGGACTATTTCCATTTTAGAATGACCATAGTAGATGCAGAGTAGAGAATGGTTTGAATGCACAGAGACTGTGAGCAGAATTATAACTATTAACCCATTCTAGGTGAGAAAAGACATGGCTATTCATGGAGGAAATTAAACTGAAAGCCAGATTTTGAGGAAAAGCACAAATGAGAAAAAAGATCATAAATCATGGCTGAGGATTTATTTATTGTGCCCAAATGATATATTCATATTCTTGTTTTAAAAACCAAAATTGCCAAAAGGTACATGCACATGCTAGAGAGAGACAGAGAGAGGGAAAGGGAGAAAGCAACCCTCCATGGCAAATGGTCATGCTGCAATTATCTTCTCCATTTCTCCATCCTGTCAGGATTTGGGACATGCACACACATGAGCCCAGCAAATTTCTCAAGCCCCCTAGGTCAGGGACTTGAACCCCAAAATTAGCCATGGGAATTTGGATGTCTTAACCACCAGACCACAGAGCTGGCCCCATAGTCTTTATTTGCAATTTAGCTTAAATACATAAAAAGATGTTGCATCTCTTCCTTTGGATTTTAAAAATATGAATGAGAAGGGAGAAGGACAATCCATCTTGTGATTCATTGTAAGAGACCTAAGGCTGGGCTTGGAATGAAACGGAGCTAGAAGGAAAAAATAGCCGATGGGTATCAATGAAGTTCCCCTGCAGGAATTCCAGCAACCATCGCAGTTCGAAAGCCAGTTTGTGATCATTAACGCATGACTTGTGATCATTTGACCTGTGACTGCTCTTCCTGACCTGGAACCTTTAATCAAGGAGCTTCCTATAACACCAGGTTTCAAAGGGTTCCTAAGATGGTATCCCTGTGCCGACTTTGGTGTCTGGGAGACTCATCCTGATGCCACTTTCTGTCCTGAACTACCACTCCAGGTAGCCAGCACTACTCTGCCCTGCCTCACCCTCGGCCTGTGCTGCTATTGGAGCGCATGGGAGTGTCCGTGTTCCTCTGTGCAGTCACCCACAGAGTGCCCTGGCCTTCTCTCTTACCAGGTGGACTTTCTTTTCAGGCATTTCTTCTAGCCATGACCTTCCTTAGATTCATTATATTGATACTGGGATTATCAATATAAATATTGGTAACTATGCATTATTATAATGTTAGGCAATATTGTGTGAGATTCTAATAATAACTACCATCATGGTATATTATATCGCAGTGAGATGATATTGAGGCTAGATAGCTCTGGAGTACAGAAAAGATCACAAGGTTTAGAATCAGACCATCTGAAGTGTAGTACACACTGATTTCTTTTTAGTGGTATGATTTGTGCAGCCAATTTCAGCGAGTGTACTTCTCACAAGTAAAATAAAAATAGGAATACCTATCTCAGGGGAGTAAAGTGAGGAGAATGGAGGAACTCAGCCCAGTAACGAGCACACTTCAGTCGTTCATAAGGTCATTTTACCGGAAACCTGCCAGCTTAGTGGGATTACAATCTTGGAAGCACTATATTGAACTATGAAAACAAAACGAAAATCAGCATGTGAACTATTGTAGCAGTTAACGCTGTGCTGAATATTAGTCTGTACTTGAATAATCCACTACCAGATAGTTCCAAGGTTTAGACCAGAAAAAATAGCCGATGGGTATCAATGAAGTTCCCCTGCAGGAATTCCAGCAACCATCGCAGTTCGAAAGCCAGTTTGTGATCATTAACGCATGACTTGTGATCATTTGACCTGTGACTGCTCTTCCTGACCTGGAACCTTTAATCAAGGAGCTTCCTATAACACCAGGTTTCAAAGGGTTCCTAAGATGGTATCCCTGTGCCGACTTTGGTGTCTGGGAGACTCATCCTGATGCCACTTTCTGTCCTGAACTACCACTCCAGGTAGCCAGCACTACTCTGCCCTGCCTCACCCTCGGCCTGTGCTGCTATTGGAGCGCATGGGAGTGTCCGTGTTCCTCTGTGCAGTCACCCACAGAGTGCCCTGGCCTTCTCTCTTACCAGGTGGACTTTCTTTTCAGGCATTTCTTCTAGCCATGACCTTCCTTAGATTCATTATATTGATACTGGGATTATCAATATAAATATTGGTAACTATGCATTATTATAATGTTAGGCAATATTGTGTGAGATTCTAATAATAACTACCATCATGGTATATTATATCGCAGTGAGATGATATTGAGGCTAGATAGCTCTGGAGTACAGAAAAGATCACAAGGTTTAGAATCAGACCATCTGAAGTGTAGTACACACTGATTTCTTTTTAGTGGTATGATTTGTGCAGCCAATTTCAGCGAGTGTACTTCTCACAAGTAAAATAAAAATAGGAATACCTATCTCAGGGGAGTAAAGTGAGGAGAATGGAGGAACTCAGCCCAGTAACGAGCACACTTCAGTCGTTCATAAGGTCATTTTACCGGAAACCTGCCAGCTTAGTGGGATTACAATCTTGGAAGCACTATATTGAACTATGAAAACAAAACGAAAATCAGCATGTGAACTATTGTAGCAGTTAACGCTGTGCTGAATATTAGTCTGTACTTGAATAATCCACTACCAGATAGGTTCCAAGGTTTAGACCAAAAAAAAAAAAAAAGGAAAACAAAGAAATGCTATTCTATTCTATTTTATTCTTCTTTGCTTTCATTTTCTTAAGGCTTTCTAAATACTTCAAATTTTTGAAAATGAATTGTTGACTTAAAATAGGTGCTGTCGTTGGCTATAGAAATATATCTTCCTTCCACACTGTTCTTCGCTTTCAAGACAACAGACACTTCTTAGAGAGGTCATAGCATGAAATCATATTTCAAAAATGATGAGGTAGGGTTTTGAAAATATTCACATTTTCCCCCAACTGCAAAGACAACTGGGGAAATACTAAACATATCTATTTGTTCACAGAGAAATACTTGACTCTGCTATGAGACTTGCAACTAGCAATAAGGAAATATTGTGAATTTCAAGGGAAAGGGCCCTGGGGAAACTACAAAACAGGTAAACATGACAGGCCAGTGTGAGCACAAGATTTGCCAGTCAGCTGCAAGCCTTTTTAAACCATTTCAGCAACATGACACGTTTCTCTGTTCAGACTGGGCTGTTTTGGAAACATTAGGGGTCTCTCTTTCTCCTTCTCTCTCCTTAGAGCTCATCTTAAATGCTCCTCTTCGATAGCAAGTCTGTTTCGACTTCCTGCTATGGGAAATTGGGAATTGAGAGCCAACCTATGGAAAATTCTGGCTTCAAAAAGACAAGCTGCAAATGGCCCCAGAGCCTTCCCAGCCTGTGATGCTCACGACAAGCATAAACAGGAAAGCGGTGTGGATGACAACCACTGACTCACAGGGTGCGCCTGGGACTTGTTCTGCTGTTCACCTGGTAGGTGCAATTATGTCGGCAAAGAACGGGATGAAGAAATGACCTTTGAAGGCAGCTCTGGGGTGTGGGAGTTATGTGTGGAAACCTTATTAGACATCGGAAGCGGAGCTTCTAAAATAATAATCCAAGTGTAAAATAGCACCTCTGGATAATTGTAGCATAATACAATAGTTTTGGCAGGAAAATTTGAAAAGAGATACCAGGTAAAATGTGAATCGAAGCTCTCCATTCTTACTGGAAGTTCATTTAACTTCCCAAGACTTTTCCCATATGAAAATCCTAAAAGTTGGGTTGGATCTTAAAAAGTTCTATTAGACTAAGTTTTTTGTTTTTTGTTTTTTGTTTTTTGCATTGTCTCAATAAAGTCAAATGTTAAATTGACTTAATCAGACAATATGTGTTGTGTACCTGATAGACAGGATTAGGCAATATGATGTTATAAAGGTAAATTACTTATTTATAAATTTCACCTTGAAAATGTATTTTACAATAAACACATGTATACTACTACCTCAATAAAACAGGAATACATTAGTTACTCCAATTATATTGAAAGAAGGCAACATTTTTGTACCAATATCCTAGCAAATCTAACTATTGTTTTTAAGCATTACATTTCCCCCGGCTCTCTCAGGCACAACTAAGGTAAAAAATGAAATGTAGGGAACCAGCAGTTGCATAATGACTATGTCGCTGGACTTCCATGTAGTCGACGCGGTTCGCGTCCTGGACCCGGTGGCTTAGAACTCACGCTGGGCGTGTGTGCATGCGTGCCCAAGATCCTGAGAGGAGAATGGAGGAGAAGGGATTGCGGTGTGACCATCCCCCCTGGGGGGTGATTTCTCGCTGTCTCTATGTCTCTCTCTGTCTGTCTGGCGAGCGCATGCGCCCTATAGCAAAAACCTCTCCCCCCAAAAAAATAATGAAATGTAAATGGTGATATCATCTCTATGACCTGACTTTATGTGCCCCCGCTATGACAACAAAAACAAGCAAAGTCCTTTGCCTTCAAGGCAGCTAATCTAGGAGCTGAACTGCATAATAGTTAAAAGTTCTGTATCCACTCTGACCTAAATGCCAGCCTAAACGCTTATAACTAAGTGACCTACCATAAATTAATATCTTTAATCTTGGTATTCTCCTTTGTAGAAGACAATAATGCCATAATAGTTAAAAATAATAGCTAACATAGAGTACTTGATGCTTATTATGTGCTAGTTTTCTTCTAAATATTTTCCATGTATTAGCTCATTCAATCCTCACAACAATCTATGTGATGGGAATTGTTACCCTTATTTTATGGTAAGGACTCTGAGGTGCAGACTGATTAGCTAACTACCACATATCACATAGCTAATGAGAGGCGGAGCCAGGACTGTAGCTACTTCCTGGAGTTATTGTGAAATTTAAGTGTGACAGGAATTTAGAAAAGTGTTCAATATATGGTAAATATTTCGTAGATGTTAACTATCAGTTTCATACTTTTTATGGAGATGCAAGAAAAATAAATTATACTATAATTCAATAATACAAATGTATTATACATTCTGCCATATTCCAAATATATTGACGTTACTTGAGAAAGACATTGTAGTGCTCATAATATTAATAATACACAAGGAAGTGACAGAGCTTGCATGAATCCTTGGGAATTAGGTTGGATTTTGAAGGTAAGGCAAGGTGGTCATGATAGAGAAGAAATAACCAAGGCTTAGCAGTGAAAACCATAGCCAGCAAGTAAACTGTTCAAAACATAAGGGGAAGAATATATTTCTGAGAAACAAAGAGCCTTCACTACCAAGATTTAGATGACTCTGAGGCAATGGAGAGCTGCTGAATTTTGAAGTGAAGTTGACAAAACACAGTGATAATCTAAGAAATTAATCCAATACAGAATATAATGACAATGGGTGGGGATTTGATAGCTGGGTATGTGGGTAGAAGGAAGATAACACTGTTAAGTTGAAGAATATGCGTTTCCTAAGTCTTCATTTGACATCTTATGAAATGTCTTGTATGTGTGAGTGTGTGTGTGTGTGTGTGCGTGTGTGTATGCTTCTTTGTTTTGTTTTGATTTTTTCCATTCATGATATCCATTTACTTTCTCACTTGTATTAGTTAGGGTCTGACAGGACATAGATGGCATGATAAAATTGGGGAGGATTTAATAGGACACTTTATTAATATCAAGGTCTATGTAGGGCTAAGGGACATTAGCCTGGTATTACAGGCTCAGCTACAACTAGAAATATATATTTAGTCCTAAATAATCAAGGGGAACAAACACTTACCAGAATCTGGTTCAATAGTTGTAGTTGAAGGTAAGACTGTTTACAGAGACAGTTATACCGTTTTCATAATGGTGATG
>NW_006160067.1:278109-282165 GCF_000334495.1 Tupaia belangeri chinensis
AGAGAGGGAGAGGGAAAGTGAGAAAGCACTTTTCATGGAGGACGGTCATGGCCATAATCCCTTTCTCTTCATCTTTTCCTCCTTTCAGGATTCTGGTCATCATGCACATGTGCCTGATGTGTTTTTCTTTCCTTGTGAGAGATTTCTTTTGTTGTTGTTGTTGTTGTTTCAATAGGGCACTTGCACTCACCAGCGACATAGAGAAAGGCAGAGAGACAGAAAGTGAGAAATCCCCCCCACCCCCGCCCGGGGAGATGGCCATGCTGCAATCTCTTCTCCTCTATTCTCCTCCTGGGATTTTGGGCACACATGCACCTGGTGTGATTTTCAAGCCACTGAATCTGAGAGTCGAACCATGGACAGCCATGTGGGAGTCCAGAGACGTAACCATTATACCATCTATTGGCCCCAACCTGACGCATTATTCAAGCCTCTGATTCTGGGACTGAAACTGCACTCCTGGTCATGTGTGATCCAGCCACCTTAACCATCACATCACAAGCTGATCCCACAACAATGGTTTTCAGGTTTCAATGATAGAAATGTCAACCTAAGGTCACTTGGAACAGAAGAGGCTGAGAGAACAAATATTTTAACTACAGTCTTTCCCCTTATCAGTCTCTTACCAATCTCTTGTATAGGCCAACTCCAAACAGTACTCAGAGAACAGGGAGCCTGCTGATGCAGTCCATAAAGATAAGCCTCTTGGGACATAGGAACAGGTCAGAAAAACTTAAAAAATGGCTCTAGGGGAAAACCAGAAAACATCTAGCACAATGACTAACTCTCCAATTTCAATGGTATCTACTCTTGGAAAAGGAATGGTAATCAAAATCGCTGCGGTTTTAAAGCTGAAATATAATTATTCTTAAAAATGATCTAGTTTGGGACCAACAGATTCCATAATGTTTACATGGCTGGATGTCGCTGATATAGTCAGTTGCAGTTCGAGTCCTGGATCTGGTGGCTTAAAACTCTCTCTGGGCATATGTGTGTGCGTGCCCAAAATCCCAAGAGGAGAATGGAGGAGAAGGGATTGCAATGGGGCCATCCACCCTGGGGCAATGGGTGATTTCTCATTTTCTGTCTGTCTGTCTCTCTCTGTCTTTCCAGCAAGCATATGTGCCATTGTGCCATATGGAAAAAAAAAAAAATGAGGGACTGGCAGGTGACATGGAGGCTAAAGGTGCTGGATTCTCACGTGGCCAACTGTGGTTAGAGTCCCAGACCTGGCAGATTGCTTTTCCGCTTTCCCTTTCTCTCTCTCTCCTCTCTCTCTCTCTCACTCTGTTCAAATTAAAAAATAATAAAAAAAGGAATTAACTAAACAAATGATTCTTGTTTTTAAAAAAAGATCTAGTTTACCTTTTTCTGCTCCTTCTTCCATAAGAAATAAGGAACTCAAGGCCCATGTCTTCCTAAAGATTGTACAGTCTATCAGTCAGAGTGCAGCAAGTACTCTAGGCACTTCGTACAGAGAGCTAAGTGTTCACAGAAGTGTTGGATGTGCTGGAGAAGTTCAGGATTGGCTAGTGGATTGCTAAATTCAAATATACATAGTCACAGCTGGTGCTCAGAGCTGCCATTACCAATGAAACTCAGCACCTTCGAAGCAAACTACAATCTACCTGCATCTTAACATTGGAGATTCTTCAAGTTTGCTTTTATAATTCTTACTGAGGAAAGTGACCTCTGTCCTACTACCAATTTCCAAATAAGAGGTCATCTTATCTAATTAGTAAAATTCAATCTTCATCCTGAATCATAAGTACAAGACAAACCTAGAAGGGTGGTCTTTACTTTTCCGGACTTTAAAATGTAACAAGACACCTGGCAGGAGGATGAGTGCTGAGGGCCAGTTTATCACAGCTATGTCAGGTAGAGCTGAACGATCACAAATGGAATTCCCAGATTCCAGAGCAAACACAATTAAACCAACGCAACCAATACCAGATGCTCTTTCAGAGAGTTTCTCCTTCAGGTGTATTTTAACTTATTAATAAAACACTGACTAATTCTCTAAAATGTGGAGATGTAGTGTTATCAAGAAAGCTCTACACCATATCATGCAATATGGAACTATGAGTTTTCTGTGCCAAAAATCTCAATGCAGAGACAAATATATTGCCAAGTGCCTGTGTATATATGAAGCACATTTCTGGTTAGGCAATGAAATCAACGTGTGAACACAATACAAAGCCCTCAAGTGATCATATCTCAGTTATTGCAAAAATCCCACCAAGTTTGTATTCCTATCCTTATTTTACCTACTTGGAAAGTGACAATCAGATAAATAAAGTAATTTACCCAATGAGCACAGTTGGTAAAAGACAGGGTTAGGAATTAAGCCTAGTTTGTCTTGTCTGATGCTATATATAGCATTGTCTTTGTTTTTCTTGTTCCTAAGAAATTTCGTTTTGCTATCAGTGCATTGTTGACACAAAGGCACTGGAAAACTGAAGTATGTGTGATAAGTTACTTCAGGAAAGTGCTTCTCTTTGCAGGCCGACTCTACGCTGAACCCCAAGGCTCTTTCATTTTTATTTGATCTTTTTTTTACTTTACTTTATTTTATTTACAATTAAAGTATGAATTGATTTTGGTACAGAAACTTTTTGAAATTTACACATAGTTTTCCCATTATACATGTTTCCATGAGTTTTATTTTCAGAAACATTTTTTCTTAATTAATTAATTTACATTCATTCCCTGATATATATATATATATACACATCTGTTTATATATATTTTTTACCCCTATATCTGACCCTCTGCTATTTCCCACCCTCCTTCCACACTATCTCTGGTGTCTACGGTTGTTTTCTGTTCCTTTTCCCCCACATTTTATTGATCACAAAATTTTTAAAATAATCTACTTTCAATAGCAAGTTCAGCTAGTAATTTCAAGAAAAACAGTGTTTCATTTTTTAATGAGATGGGATTCCCCTTTTTTAAAATTTGTTCTTTTCCATACATTAATAATTTGGTATTGGTTTCAATATTTGAGTGAGTAATTGTGAAACCACACACATGCTTCACTATTAATTTTATTGTGAAGGACTATAGAATTGAAAAGTGAAAAAAGTGATATTGACAAATGGATGCAGAAAAGCCTGAGAAGTCAGGTTGTCCCCTTCTGGGCAGAGCAGCAGGTTGCTGAGAGTTTTGGTAAAAGAGGTAAAATTAAATTTAATAGAATCTTTTTCACGTTATAGAATTCAGTCTTCAATGCCAAGCCAAGTAATCCACCCACACTATTTAATATTTTCCATCTGTTCAACCCTACAACTTTGAAAACAGTGACAAGTGATGTATAAAAAAAGTGTTTAATATATTAATATGATCTACAAATAGCCTAGCAGCCAAAGGGAATTTTAAGGTAATATTAACAATACTACTAAGTATATTGATTTCATTACTACTAGTACCAAAGACATTGATTTCCCCTGCATTCTAAATCTATGCCCTTTAAGCACTAAATTCTTTATATTCTCTGTGTATAGTCTTAATATTTTGTTTCCATTTTTATGGTTTCATTCTTTATGTCTGTTATTATATATCCTTTCATATTATTTTGAAAGAATATTAAAATTATGAATGATTTATAACATATTTTCGGTGTAGATTATTTTAAACAGAGCAAGAATTTTATTATTTAGGATAACAAATGCAGAGCTGTAGCAAGCGGAATATTAACTCCATAAATTGTAAATAAAAGTGCTAATTGTATATTGTTTTTTAAGCGGGCAAGAATGTTGACAGAATATTTTGCACTTACAGCAGTTGAACATATCATTTTTATATTTACTGTTTAAAATAAAGTTTCCATTTTTTAATTCTTATTTTTAGTTTGCTATAGGCATGAGGACTTGCCAGAGAGAGACAGAGAGAGAAGAAAAGTGAGAATTCACACCCCAGAGGGGATGGCCACACTGCAATCCCTGCTTCTCCATTCTCCTCTTGGACATACATACATGCACCTGGCGTGTTTTTCAAGCTGCAGTGTCCAACACTTGAACCTCCCGTTGGCCATGTGGGATCCAGCCATCTTAGCCC
>NW_006160067.1:282192-284078 GCF_000334495.1 Tupaia belangeri chinensis
AAAAAACTGAAAATATAGTAAAAAGAGCTTCAATTTAACCCGAACCAATTTCTTCTCTTATCATTTCGCATTAACATTTGTGATAAGTAATTTACTTTGATTTCTTTAATTGTATCTAGTTGGTTTTTTTATTGTTGTTTGCTCAGGCATCAGTGGACTCTTGTCTGTGACAGTACATTTAATTTCTAACAAGAGAGCAATGATTAGCTTTTTTGACTTGCTCCGTTTCCGACCTGGGCCGGTTTACCTCTCCTGAGGCAACCTGGTGGTCCCCTGCTCCTGGGAGGTCACCATATTGATGCCCAGCTTGGTGCAGAGAGCGGATCGGCATAGCGCACTACAGCCCAGAACTCCTGGACTCCAGCCATCCTCCTGCCTCAGCCTCCCGGGTAGTTGGGATTACAGGTATGCGCCACCGTGCCTGGCTTTTTTTTTTTTTTTTTTTTTTAGGTTTTTTTAAATTTTTTTTTACATTTTCCCAACTTTAGGTTTTTTTAAATTTATTTTTACATTTTCCCACATTTACTTACATATCAAAAAATTTTAACTCATACTCCATAGTTCTTCAAAGTTAATAAACAACTTTGAAAATTTCAAAATATTTATCATTTTGTATAATTGTGTTTGTGAAGTGAGACTCAAGCAACAAAATATCTTGAAGAGTTACATATAGAAAAACACAGCCTAGCTCTGTTGCCACTGATTACTTTGGCGGCTTTGTTGGAGACCCGATTTAGGTGAAGCAGGCCGCTGCCTGTGTGTCTTCCTTCCATCCACTATTGAGGCTTTAGGACATTAGTTCTCAGTTCTATCTGCACATCAGTATTACCTGGAGAGCTCTGAAAAACAATGCTGTCTAGGCTCCACCCCAGGTGAATAAATTGGGACTTTGAAAGGCGTGACTCAGGGTGACATCCCTGTTGGTTCAGCTCTCCATGCGGTGCCAGTGTGTAGCCAGGCCTGAGATCTACTGGAGGCTGAGGCTCTGCTCTCATGTTCTATGACCTCTCGGAGAAAGAATATGAGCTAAATTGGCAGCTGCTGGCTGATCTCTTAGAGCACTGGATCTAAGTGCTGGCAGAACTAGAAGGCCGTTTTTCTGGCATCTATAAAGGGAGACCATGCATGGAACAGACAGGCATGATCTGAGAGTTGGGAGGTGTGGTTTTATTCCCCCTAGACAGCTTAGACTGTCATACCGTCATACCTCATGGTGAAAGTTAACCACCCCTGAATTGGGCTAGGTGCTGCCCAATGTAACATGTTCCCAATGAGGAAGAACGTTCTGGTGTCTTCATACTGCTTTGTGATTCCTCCTGAAGTTGACAGTGGTGGGGGCAAGAGGGTTTCCAATACTCAGACAAAATATGTGGAAACCAGAGTGATGTACTCTTCATTTATTGTTTCTCTCAGGTCAAAGAGGGGCTCCATTTTTGCCAACTGCAATGGCAATTAGAAGCTCTGTCTGCCTAGAAGAGTACTTGGATTTCTAGAAGCCAAGTCTCCAGGTAATTTAATGTCAAGTTTAGTTTGTAATCACTTCTTATTAGTGCACTTTCTTCCTTGATGGAGCCTGAGAGTTCGTTATAAACATTCCCATTTCTGTAACTTGCTATTTGATATGTATGTATTTAGAGTATAAATGTGGTAAAAAGGAGGATTATTTATGTTCTCATTAGTTCATTTTGGGAAGGGGAGTTTAAAAACATTTATACTATATAGCCCTTAAAATGTTGGAATATAAACTGCTCTGAAAGAGTGGTCATTTAAACCCCTTGGTCAATTCAGTTCAACACAAATGTATTTATCGAGCACCAACTATGTACTAATCAAGATTTTTTTTTTTTTTTTTGCTATAGGGTGCATGTACTCACCAAGGACAGAGA
>NW_006160067.1:284338-300714 GCF_000334495.1 Tupaia belangeri chinensis
AGAGAGAAAGAGGGAGAAAGTGAAAAATCATCTTCCATGGGGCCATGTATGATCCAGCCACCTTAACCTCCACCCCACCTGCTAGCCTTCCTCTAGAATTTTTTAAACAATGATGAAACTAGGGAAAAATATGGATTGCCATTTTTATCACAAATATAAATAAGCCACAAAAGAATCAGACCATTATCTAGAACCTGGGTGCATATGTTTAAACACTATAAATCGTATCATCCCCATAGCAGGATAAAATCTTCCACTAAATTTAGGTTTTGTATTAAGAGAAAACAACCACAACATTATAGACTACATGTGTGTATACTCAAACATAGTCAACCACATTTATCTATTCACCCACTAGGATAAGCACTTTTTATAATTTATTTTAACAGTAATAATAACATTGTAAGTGGATTATATATGTGTGTGGGTTTTTTTTTTAAACACAAGGAAACTAAACCAAAAGAATTGAGATAAACTTGCCTGAGTTGTCAGAAGTAGCCTGTAATAAGTAAGATTTTAAATCAATATACTTTTTATTGCATTGTTTGTTCTATTTCAGTGATTTTGGAGGACAAGGGTAAACAATGTTAATCATTTTGCTTTTAATTTGGTAACTAACACATTAAACATACTTAAAGTTTATGAATAGAATATAGCTAAAGCTCATAGACTAGATATTCCTTTAGAGGAGAGGAAATTAGTTTGTTATCAGGAAAAAAAAGGATTACGTGAGACTAGGCTTATATTTGTATTTTTAAAAATTAATTTCATAAAAATATAAATTAATATTGATGTTTTAAATTCTGAGTGGTGATAAGATAAATATTTGTCAACTTTTATTTATATATTTTTTCCATTGTAAGTATAAGAAAGTCACTTAAAATCTACAATTAAAAAATAGCTTACTTGTAGAGAATACATTAGAATTGTGATTGTAAGCACTCAACTAACAAAGTCCAGCACTTCCTATTGAGGAAAAGAATTCAACTGATTTGTGGCAAGAAGTTTATCTGTTGCCTTCACTTAGGAATAAAATGCCATTGGATATCTACTAATAGAAGCAAATGAGAAGTGTCAACCACTATGACCTGGCTCATGATTGCTAAGTGCTTTTATTTGAAAACTCAAGATGTCACATTTTGTTTTGTGTTTGCTTTGACTTTTCTCTAAATGCATTAAAAAATTTTTTGTGGATCCTCATATTTAAAACAAATTCACCTTTAAAAACAAAAACAAGAACAGTTTGTTTCTTTTGAGAGAAAGAACCAACCTACCCAACAGGGTCCTTCCATTCTAACTTACCCTGGTCTCAGCCAGGCCAGATTATGGACACACGTGCCTGGCGTTGTCAGGGAAGTCCCCAGAAGGGAACTCAGGATCTTTCCCATGTGGGTCCAGTTACATTGCCACTGAGCTACCACCTCGCCCCATGTCATCCTTCCAGAAACTGAAATTAATGCCTTGAAGGGTAAAACAGTTCATCAGTTTGTTAATGGTTAGTTCAAAGTTTTATAGATAGTTCCTGGTATGCATTTGTGAGTTTGGAGTGGAGGGGACAATCTGGGTATAATGGAGACCTCGATGAAGTGAGATGAACTCTGGGGATTGACTCGCAGTGCTAAGAGACCCTGAGGGCAGGCCTGTCAACTTGATAATGTGGAGTGAGTGGAAAAAAAGGGACATGCTGGACCAGAACCCTCAATAGCATCACAATTTTATAAGTCCAAAACTTGTTTAGCCCAAACTTTATACAGACTGAAAGCATACTTCCTGTGCTAGTTCCCACTTTGGCTGACGATTCGGGAAAAGTGGCACACAGTTTTGCCATGAATACCTGCTTTTGTCATTGTACAGTGGTCTCTATGGATGCTTTTCTGAAAGTTCCCTTCCTGTAACTGTGTGACCAGAGGGAACCCAAAGATGCATCTAGAAGTTGCAGCAATACAGTTCGTCTTTTCGACTTTTTAGTTAGGGGTCACATTAGGGAAACTGCAGAATTCCATAATGGAAAGCTATCTGCATTTTTATGACAATGTGATTTTAAGCCACTGCTGAATGGTCCTTTTGGTAGCCTTTTGAAAGGGGGAGGGAGTCTTTAGTAATAGTAAATAGGTGTATTCACTGAGTTTTCTCACCAATCTAGAAAGTAAGAGTTTCATACTTTTGGGTCCTTGAGAGTAAACTTCCAAGCTAAATAAAATTTAATATTTTTCAAATTATTTATTATTATTATTCTTATTATTCTATAGCGTATGTGTGCTCAGCAGAGATAGAGAGGGACGGCCATGCTGCAATCTCTTCTCCGCCACTCTTTCTTGGAATTTTGAGCATGCACACACACACACCCAGTGTGATTCTCAAGCCCTTAGGTCTGGGACTCAAACCACAAAGTTGACCTTGTAGGATCCAGTCTCTTAACCTCCACACCACTTGCTTACCCAAGCTAAATAAAACTTCACTGCTGATATAAACAAATAAGTTGAAGAGTAATTAAAGGTGCACAGAGTGTGGACCTTCCAAGATCACTCCCAGGGTCCAAGCACTGGAGGTACTCAAAGCCTGGGATGAAATGCCTGTGCTCCCTCGTCTGACTTTCTGGCTCATTGCTATCACTTATCTTTCTCCCTGCAAACTTCCCTTTTCCTCAGGTCAATTCCCAGCTTCTCCCTTAACTACACATAAACATAATATTTTATAGAATTTTAGTTTAACTGCTTGTAAACGCTGAGAAATAGTAGCTGTATTATAGACTCACAAACTCGTGTGCTAAGAACTAATTTAACACCTTCTCCTTTGCTTTTCTGTACTCAGAAGCTGGAGTGGCCAATAGTTAATGTCACAATATCTCCTACACAACATGTAAAAGTAGGTGAGAGTACATCTGGTGAATGTGAGGGGACTTCTGGAAAAACCGTCACCATTCTAATAAAAAGTGGGCAGAGATGTAGCTGCTGTGGCTTTTACTGTTTTCTGTTGTTGTTGATTTTTTTTTTGAGAGATTTTTGCTATAGGGTGCATGTGTTTGCTGGAGAGACAGAGAAAAAGCAAGAAATCACCCCAAGGGGAATGGCCGTGCTTCATTCCCTTCTCCTCTAGGGATTTTGGGATTTAGGGGCATGTGTACACGTTCCCAGTGAGTTTAAGCTGCAGGGTCTGGGACTCAACCACAGTCAACTATGTGGGAGTTCAGCGACATAGCCATGATGCCATCTGCTGCTTGGTCCCTATTCTGTTTTTTTTTTTTTTTTCCCTTTCTCTTCCAGCCCAGAATTCAGGTGCAATGCTTAGGGGGAAATGCTCTCTAATAAAATTAGATATTGTACTACAATTGGGTATTTTATGACATAAATAAAAATTAAGAACATGTGGATATGCTTACTTTCTCCTTCATGTGGAAAAATACACTTTTATTCAGTCCCATAGGCAAGACTTTTTATTTCTTGCAGCTTAACACATTCCTAACTGGTACAGTGACTAACAGTAATACTATAAAATGTTAAAACTTTCCCATTGAAACCATAACTAAAATACTCAAAATAATAAATACATAAAAGTTCTAAGAATAAGAGAAAGGGCTAATATAACAAGAAGAAGCAATATGAAAATTTTCTGCAAGAGTTATGCAATTTATATCTAATTCATTTTTTCCCCCAATTCCAGAGAGGTCAGACAGGGAGAAAAGTTTATGTTTCAATTTCAAAATAAACAAAAATTTAACAAATCACTGAACCTATCAACAACTCAAAAGAGAACAAAAATCCTTAAATCTGGAAGACAAAGCACAGAAAAAAATCAGTAATGTTTTAGTCAAAAGTCATAAAATTCTATCTCACTAGTTCAGTCTCATGTAATTAATCTCTCTTCTGTTTAATTTGCAGTGTTACTGTGGTCTGATCTTTGTTTAAATCCTGGAAGTTAACATTCAACATTATTATTGATATTTCTGGACTTGTCCATACTATTAAAGTAGGCCATTTTCTTGGTTGTTTTTTGCTCTCTTATTTCTGTCTGGTTGTCCTTAGTTTTCTTGGTTATAGCACTCCCTTAAGAACTTCTTGAAGAGCTGGTCTGGTGTTGATTAATTCTTTCATGTATTTCATTGAAAAATAAATCAGAATGGAGAAAGCTGGAGCTGAACACCATACAGATAACACATGGATACTATATATCAAAAAGGTAGAAGCTATTCTTTTTGTAAACCTTATGTGGGTTCCAAGCTTGGAATAGACAATTACAGACATCAAGAATTGACTCCAAAATAATATTCAACATGATGAATTAAGAACTATATATAAAATAGTTGAATCACCGTGTCTACTACAGCCACTCTGTGTGTGTAAAAGCTAAATAAAACAATACTGGGAGAAGTAAGAGGAGGGCGGGTCTCCTAATGTCTGAGATGTGTTTTATAATAAAACAGAGTGAGTTGTCTGGAATGGAGTCCAAGAGTTAGCACTTTGAAAAGCTCACTAGATGGGGCCACAGGTGGTGTGGTAGTTAGGGAACTGGACTCCCACATGGTCGATCACAGTTCGAGTTCTGGACCTGGCATTTTGTTTTCTCACTCCTCTCTTCTCTCTGTTTCTCTTTGTGATCAGACACACCTTATAGCAAATTTAAAAATAATAATGATAGATAAAATTAAATAAATAATTCTTTTAAAAATTTACTAGATTGTATACCTTATGGTTGAGAACCACTTGTCTAGTGGTAAGCAGATCCATAAAGGCATTATCATACAGTATAACACATCACTAATGTCCACAAATAGCAGGTAGTAGAAGATCCCCTAAGCAATCTGGGCTCACAGTGAACGATTTGCCATAGAAGTGACATCTGAGCAGTCTCTAATCATTTCACTCCCTCTTATTCTTTAAAAATTCACGTTACTGTCTTCCATGTTGTAAAGGGGCAAGGGCCAGCTCCAGGGTGTACCAATATTGTTCTTCTCAGAGGAGCTGGACTCCATGTGGTGACCTTGGTCTGCATCCCCTGAGGCTTCAGCCTGAAACACAGTGAGTGTGCACATGACTGGTCCAGAGCCAGCAGGCTGGAGGGCTGGAGGTAAAGGGTAGGGGAGTGACAAGAAGACCCTGTGGAGAGTGCTCCTCTCACTCTTTCTCCTATATCATAAATAAAATGAACAAATAAAAGGATTGAAGATTGGAGGAAAAAAAAGGTTCTCCTCATGAAATAGCGTATTTTCAATTGCACAAAAGAGTGTAGACTGGTGAGTAACTGTCAGGCTTCTGGTGTGGCTGGGGCATATGGTACAGAAGTGAAATAGCAAGAAAGTTACAAGGGAAGTAAATGGGGGCGAGACTGTCAGGGATATCAGGGAGAACTTATGAAAACATTGTATTCATGGGAGTGACATGATTAGGTTTGAATTTGAGAGAGTCACTGTGAGTGCAACAAGAAAGATTGTGAGTCTGAGTCAACAAAGTATGGAAAGTTTGCAAGTGTACAAAATAAAATAAAATAGCTCAAAGTAGAAACTTAAGAGTGGAAAATGATGAATTTTAAACAATTTAAGAGGGAAAATTAACTAGGTTTGAAAACACAAATAAATAGGCATGGAATAAAAATATCCCAAAGAGTAGAGAAGTTTATGAGAGAACATAAGAAAAATACTTCAGTGAAATAGACTTTTTAAAGAATTATTTCATTTAATTTTGATTCTAGGGAAATAAAGTTCCAGTTAGTTTGGATGGAGGAAAAGTTATGTGAGAAATGCATTTAGCCAAAGGTAGTGGAATATCCCACTAATGATGGCTTAAACAACTGAGGATTTATTGATCTCGTAGAATGAGAAATCAGGAGGTAGGTGGCTGCTCCACAATTCTATCAAGGCTCATTTCTACATTTTCTCTGCCATTTTTTGTGTATTGGCTTTTCTTCCTAAACTATTACACCACAGTCAGAAGACAGTGGCCCCAGCTTCACAAAGTCAGAAACTGAGGAAAAAGAGATGTAATTTTGCTTCTCAGGGTGAAAACATTTCCCAGGATCACATTTAAAATGTCCTTTGACATTTTTATTGTCCAGAAGTTGAAGTTGGGTCTCCTCTCTCAAATGTCAATGATGTTGGCCCATCAAGTGAATGAAGTATGTATCTGTTAACGGTAAATGAGGATAGGTGCAATTCCTGTAGGGTTAAAATAAGTTTTATCTGGGTATCTGGGTGTTTGGGAGGCAATGCAAGAAAAAAAAAATTCACTCCTCATGAACTTTAGCTTCACTGTTATGCACAAGGAAAGAAATGTGTTTAGGTAATGGAGCCGAGAGTTGTAGTAATCTTTCACTTCATGAAGATAGGATTTGAGTATGAAGAAGGACAGCTTTCTAGTTTACTTATTATTATTGATTTCTAAACTGTATATTCTAGACGGATTTGAGATTATACATTCTCAGTATATACCACAGTAACATTCTGCTTTAAAATGGGAGGGAATAATGGTGGCTGAATAATCCACAAAGGAAGAATAACTAGGAGCATTCAAACATAGTCCAGCTCATACTGAAGAGAAGTAACAAAAACCTCATTCTACCTAATCCTGGGCATATAAGATAGCAGAGGACAAAAAGTATGAGTACTGCTTAACTAGCGACCTTTCTCCCTTCAGTAAAAATCAGAAAACAGGAAAGTCTACCACAGGAGAGTGTGCTAATTGCACTCTCTCATTCTCGTAGATTGAAAGTAATAGGGCAGCTAACAGCTATATCCTAAACCAGGAAGCTCTGTCAAGGCATCTCGTGTCACACATGGATTCTCTGGTTCCTTTTTCATCTGTATTATTTTCTTTTTTTCTGAGTTACTAGTCAGCTATAGCTATGCTTAGAGGAAAATATATAGCCTCATATACATGTATTAATAAGGAAAAGCTGGAAATCAATTAGCTAGGAAACTATCTCAAGAAATAGAAAACTAACAGCAAATTAAATCCAACTAAATGAGAGCAAGGAGCTACATGGACAAAAGTATAAGTTAAAAAATAGAAAATAATGTACAATAATAAACCCCCAAAAGTTTATAGTTGGTTCTTTGAAAATATATTAAAATAAATAAATCCTTATTTGGACAAGAAAGTTGTTTCTGTATTGGAAGTAACACATGAGGGATTCACAAGATTCAAGATAGGTTTTCAACATCAGGGTCATGGGAATATTAGCAATTGTCTATAATATCTTAGTACACTAAAGAAACAAAAGCCAGCCTTGGTAACAAGGCATCTTGAGTCCCTTCTTTTTACAACCCGCCTGTTGTTTGCATTGTCAAATCAGTTTGAGACATCATGGAATCCTAGCCTAATGCGGACATTGCCTGATGGACATCTGCTTTTTACCTTACATGGTCAGAGTACTGCAGAAATATTAGACGCAAAGGAACGTGTTACTTCATTGGAAAACAATGTCTCTAGGCAGAATGTATACCTGCTTTATTAAGTCTCAATTCTCTCTCATGGCTCTGGTATTTGAGTTGTTAATATTCCAAAGCAAACAAAGAGAAGTGTTTGGGCTTTCAAATAAAATTGGAATGATAATGTCACTAACAAAAGAGTGGGAGCTTAGAGAACAGAAGAATATGGTCTTGATAGTGGCTTTGAGTTAGTCTGATGAAGACAGGCAGAAGGAGAAGGCAGATGGAATGGATCAAGGTCATGTAATGTCATAGTCCTTATTGCCCCTGACTCATAAAGCTTATTCCAGCCTTTACACAGTTGAAGATTGACCACTCTTGAAGAATTTCTTGTGAGTGCAGTTTGCAGGTAGTGAATGAACTTTTAGAGAAGTCATTCTTGCCTCTTTGGAATCAGCTACCTCTCTTTAGATCTCTTGCTTGGGCTTGTTTGAGGAAGGAAGGTAGCCTGATAAAGACTGAGCAAAAATTCCAATTAGAAAGGGGGATTATTGGCAAAGTGTCCTGAGGAAGAATGAAGAAAAGCTATGAAGAACCTGAGGCAAGATCTTGCCCTAATCATCTCCGTATCAGATTGTCGCAACCACGTGATTTGCGTTTCTTTTAACTGAACTGAATTGAATTAAATTGGATTGAACTGAATGAAGCTCGGGATCATGAGAGACAGCCTAAAGGAAAAGTCAGACTTTGAAAATATGCCAAGTGTGCAATGAGCCAGGGGGAAAAGTGATACTTAAGAGAGTAGAGACACAAACTGGCCCATCACCAAACTACCCCTCTCTGGAAGCATAAAAATCTATGGTGGAAGAATGGATGGGTGGAAAAGGGAGACTACATGCGGAGATCACACCAGCAGAGATAAGTGACAGAACACCTATCTTGTTTCTTAGACACACTGGCCCTGTACATAGTAAGAGCTCAATTCATATTAGCTGTTTCTTTGCCTCTTCTTTTATTACTCATTAGCAAAATAATTAGTTAAAATAACATTTGAACTATACTAAAGGCAGAATGCTTATGGTTTATATGCTATATCTCAATTAATTTCAAAAACGCTTATAAGAGATTTACTTTTCATATCTCCATTTGACAAAAGAAGAAAGTAAGTCCTGGAATGGGTAAACTTTTCCAAAGTGGCACACGGAGTTGACATGCTCTGAAGGAAGAAAAAAATGATCATTCAAAGACACTGAAGTGCACCAGCTCCTTATCTAGTTAGCCCAGTGGCTACTGCTTTCAAAAGAGATAAGAGAAGTGGAAACCACTGGGGAAAAACAAATGAAAACAAACTTCAGAAGTTTTCCCAAGTTCTGGATTCTTACTAATACATCACCAACCTGCTTTCTCTGTTGTCCATTTTCCCTTAGTAATGTTTGCAAATTTACCCTCTTTTAAATTTCATAAGAGTAACTGTCAACCTTGTTTCTATTTTTAAAAGTCTACAAAATAGATTGATTTTTCTTTTCTACTTAAGGAATAGCAACTCTAAGAACAGTGCTTAATTGATTCAGAGAAGGATATCTACACGAGTGGAAGTATTTTATATATGTCATCCTTTTTTTCAGTTCTTGGTAGTTCTTTATCTGACTTTTTTTCTTTTACACATTCACTTGCACAAAAATCTTTGGTAGTATAAATCTAATACTCTGAGAAATAGGCCGACACCACAAGTTCATCTTTGTACAAAAGCTACTTAGCTTACACTCTGAGGCCATACTACTTCAGTTTGGAGCTAGCTATTATGGGTTAGCGAGCTGAGGAATACTGTGATGGAATGCTCAATTCTGGGGCCCAGAGACCTGTTTAGAGACCAGTCCTGAGACATGCAAAAAAAAGCCACAGCTGTGAGAAAAGTATGAAATGGAGAAATGTGATGTGTAGTACAGCTGAGACAGATCCAGGGGGCAGGTTGCTGGGCAACCACTGCACCAGGAACAGTTAGGTATTGCTTCTACTGTGCGGCCTTGCCATGAATGGAGGGCAGGCCTGTCACTGTAGCCAGCTGTATTGTTTGAATCCTCAGGCTTTTCTTGCACTTGGGTATTTCTTGCCTGGAAAGGGGAAGCCGAGAGCCAGTTGGGGGCAGCAATAGACGTACTCAGCGTGGACTGGGCAGGTATGAGCATGTGCATAAGGACGGCTTTGCCCATACCAGTCTAGTGCCATCAGTGGAAGGTGAAATAATGGTCCAGCTGCCAGGAGACTGCCTGGGTGCACTTGCACTGCTGCGAGAAAGGAGGAAAGTGATTTTCTCCGGGTCCTGTAATGACAGCACACACAGAAAAAGTCAGATAGCCCTTCCCCTGCTTGGTGCCAGCTGCAGCCCCTGACAGCAGTGAAGGATGTGTCAGACTTCCTTTGGTGTCTTGGGACTTCCTGCTCCTCTCTCTGGCTGCCTGGGACACTGCGTCACCACTTTGCACCTTTGTGAACTCAGCCACCAGTCTTACCTTCTCCATGCTGCAGATTCCTTATTGATGAAATGAAGGTAAAAAAGAATATTGAATTCAGGGTTGTCTTAATGATGATTGAATGAGTGATTATTTGAATTATTAATTCATTCTAAGTTAATTGCTTAGAAAAGGACACAGGCACTACACTATATGAAAGTTAACTTTGCCATGGTTTTTTTCACCTTTATTGCCCCACGGGTGCCAAACACACTTGGGAAACATGTCATTAAAGGGGGAGGAGGGGAGTGGAAGAGAAACAAGAACGTAAAACCAGTAAGAGAGGTTAAGTTCTCCCCAACTAGTAACAGACTATATCCGAGCTATCTTACAGCTAAGAAAGCCTTGAACATAGAATTGGATTTCCCAGGGAATTAAATGTCCAATTCTCCTCTGAAAGTCAAGTCCTAAAGTACAGGAGGGCACTCTAGGGAGCCAAAGCAGCATGGGTTCATTCTCCTTGGCAGTAAGGTCATCAGGCAGGAGCAAGCTATGGGGAGAATATAGATTCATTCAGAAAGGACTCAACACTACAGCATGTTTCCTTCCGGGGAGGAAGTTTGGAATGCATTGCAACTCTGTGATCCAAAGCAGCCTGGTGGCCCCATAACGTGGCATAAAGTGGTGATAGTCAAGAATCTTAAGAAATGAATCAGAAGATATTGCTCTATTGGTTCTGAATTGCAGAAGCTTGCTGGCATCCACTGCCTACAAAGCTGTTTCTGTCCCAGAAAGGGGTGAGATGTCTGAAGGCGGGGGAGGACACAGGGCAGGGCATGGCAGTGGTACTGATCTGATCACTTATTCCACAGACACTGCCTTCTGACTACAGAGCTGTCCACAGGAAGTGTGTAAAGGCCCCACAGTGAAAACAAGATTTCTGTTAATCTCCTGCTTTTATCATGTAGATCCCTTGAGGTGGCCAAGCTGGCAAGTGAAAGGGCCTGTCACTAAACTGCTGCCTACTGTCCTTTCTGGGAGAAGTCTGGGCCTCAGAGTTACCCAAAGTATGAAATACCATTAATGGCTGGCTCTATTCTCTTAGTAATCTAGGATATGGCCTGCACCTTGTTTGAAAAACAAAACGAAATAAGACAGATGCGATCTTAAGTATGAGCCACATTCCTGTTCATTATTTGCTTAAATAAAAAAAAAATATGCAAACAAGAATTATTCTTCATAAACTTGGTTTAATTCTTGCAAGCAAGTTTGTGAGTCATTTTATGAATGGCTCCCACTTCAAATTAGGGCTTCTGTTTCCGCTTCCAATGAGCCTCTAGTATTACATCTAATATTGTTTCCTCTCAGCAATTGAAATGTACATCCCTGCTGGGCTGGTAAGAATAGAATTTCTTTCCGGAATTCTTTCTTCTTTTTGAATTGCTTCATTTTACTTCCCTCAAAACTAAAATAAAGTAATTTGTACCTAAAACCAGACAAAATTAACCTCGTGGCTTGTTCCCCTTTCAGTTTGCAACCTGATTGCTTGGCAAAGAGGGCTGCTTTCACTCATAGCCCCATTGTTTCCCTCTTCTCACCTCCCCTCACCTTCTCTGGGCAGGCAAAAATGACTTCCATGGATGTAAATGTTTGCTGGAAAACTGCCCAAAGGGCTTTAGGGCTCATATCTATGATAGTTGGATGTGAATGAGGGATCTGATATCCAAGGAATGCTCAGTTCTCATGGGTTACACTGGTACTTGGAGCTGTGATGAGTGTTAGTGTCCTCAGATCCATTTAAACAGACCAGCTGCTATTAACTTAGGCCCATGCATACTCCAGAGAACAACCTCATCTTGTCCCTTGTTCTTGACTATATGGCCAAATTTTTTGGACAAAAGGCTCTCTTCACCTTACTTGCTTCAAAGGAATGGTTTCATTATGATGATAAAAATTATTTGTTGGACCAGGTGGTGATGCATTGACAATGTAGCTGAACCCACATGGGAAAGGTCCTGGGTTTGCATCCTGCAACCTCTTTGAGCGTACAAGTGAATATGTGTGTGTTGTGATCTGGGCCAGCTGAGACTAGGAATGGATCATGGTTTGAAGGCCCTGTTGGGGGGTCTCTCTGTCTCTGTTTCTCTCTCTCATGGAAAAAGAAATGAAAAACTTAAAAATATATGTATTTATTGCAAATCTTTCCTCTTGTATATATGTGGCAGACATTACTATGTGGCAGACAGACAATGTTTTTTCCTGATAGTGGAGGGTATAGACACAAAATACTTCTCAACATGGTGCTTGGGGAAGCTAGTACCAATTGACTATCATTGTTACACATGAAAAACAACAATAACAACAAAAATCCAAAACACTATATTGGTTTGCTTAAGACTTGAGGTTTGTCTGAGTCTTCCAACACTGGTATTTGGTAGATAAGAGACAGAGAACAAAGAAATTCTGCAGAGTAAACCAAACCACATGAGGAAACTTTTTACTTTATCTCCTCTAATAAGCTACTGGGTGAGGAATGGCAGAAGATACAAGTCTCATAAAAGTGACAAATCAATAATTATGTTCGTGTATTAAATTTATTATTTATTTATTTTTTATAATTGCCAAAGATCACATGCACTCTCGAGAGAAATAAAAAGAAAGAGAAAGCCTCTCCCAGTGAGGCAAGGTCATGTTGTAATCCCTTTCCTCCATTTCTACCTTAAGATTTTGGACATGCTTCCATATGCCTAGCACATTTTTGAAGCAACTGAGGTCCAATTCAAATTGTAGGCAACCAGGTGAGATCTGGCACCTAATGCAGTGCTTAGCCACTGTGCTCCAGAGCTGACCTACATGTATTACAATGTAACCATTCATTAAGTAGTACAATGCCAATAAAAGTACTCAGGGATGTTTAGAATTTTCAGGGTAAAGGATGTGTAATTTCTTATGGATGGAATGTGGGCCATATCATAGCAGCTTTCCTGTCCCATTTTAAAACAAACTGGCACAAATATTCTGTCTAGTGAAATGGGATCTAGAGCAGAGAGCCTGTGTCTCATGAACTTTGAGTAATTAAGTGACCCACAGAAGGGATGCTGTCTACAGTGAGAAAAGGAAAGATACAAGAAACCAATGACAATGACCTTTCTAGATCCTACTAAGGAACTCCAAGAGACATCAAATGCAGATCAAATGCAAGGACCCTCCTCTCATTAGCCTCTTTTCCTCACATTAATACCATTAAAGTAGAAGAGCTAGTGGTTTCTAGTGAATGGAAAGGAGTAGAAATGTTAAGGGGAAAATGAGAAGAAATAAAAATAATTAACAATTTATGTATCTCCCATATTTTGATCCCCAGCTTGTGGTCAATCATTTACTATTATAAGTGATAATGTAAACATTACGGTGAATAGGTCTTTATCTAGACTTCCTATTGTTTTCTCAAGTAATATTCCTAATCAACTCAAGGTGGAAAAAAGATCTGAACCTAAGACCTCAAACTGTAAAATTGCTCCTGGAGAACACTGGGGAAACTCTGGGAGACATTGGGGTAGGCAAAGACCCCCAAAGCACAGTCAATTATCCCCAAAATAAACAAGTGGGATTATATCAGACTAAGAAGTTTTTGCATGGCAGAAGACACAGAAACTAGTGTGAATCGACAGCCCTCAGAATGGGAAAATATTTTTGTAAACTATGTGTCAGATAAGGGATTGATAACCAGAATATACAAGGAACTCAAGCAGTTGTTCTGAAAAAAAAAAAAAAAAGATCAATCCTATTAAAAGATGGGAGAATGAATTAATCTCTAAGGATGATATATCAATAGCCAAGAGGCATATAAAAAAATGTTCACCATCCTCATTGTAAAGGAAATACAGAACAAAACAGCAATGAGATACCGCCTAACACCAGTCAGAATAACTAAAATTTAAAAAATAAAGTAAATAAGTGCTGGCGGGGGGCAGGGGTGGTGAGGTGCAGTGAAAGAGGAACTCTCTTACACTGCTGGTAGGAATGTTAATTGGTCCAACCACTGTGGAGAACAATTTGGAGATTCCTCAAAAATCTACAAGTAGAACTTCCATATGACCCAACATTCCCACTCCTTGGTATCTACCCAAAGGACAGAAGAATTCTTAATCAGAAAAGTACTTGCACATCGATATTTATTATGGCATTATTCACAATTGCTAAGACATGTAACCAACCCAAATGCCCACGAACAGATGAAGGGATTGAAAAACTGTGGCACATATACTCTATGGAATACTACTCAGCCATAATAAACAATAAGACCCTGGCTTTTGAAAGAAAGTGGATGAATATGGAAGATTTACTGCTGAGTGAAGCAAGCCAGGCTATGAAGGAGAGACATTGTATGCCTCCACTTAAAATATACTGAGTTTCTGCACTCTATGACTGAAACTAAATAACTAAAGGATATAGAAACATAGTAAATGGTGGTGAATACCAGATATAGTGTGGAGCATAGGTGAAGGAATAGAGTCTCAGTAAAGACATCATGAAGGAAAACGGAGAGGCAAAGCATTAATGGGATGAAGAAACTGGGGTATTATCTGTTGATGATAACTTTATACTATTATTAACCGGACTGCGGAGAAATGTAAACATGGAATATTCACTTTGCAAACTAAATGAAATGATTGAATGTATAAAAGAACTTGAAATAAAATAAGATTAAAAAAAGAATGATTGAAACTCAAGGTACAGGCACGTTTGAGACTCTTGAAACATGATATTTAAGTTATAGTTCAAAAAGGTGCACATTCTAACTAGTAATTTATAAGGGTGTCTACGTCACTACTCTCACCAACAAAATTAGTTTTAAAAAATACATTAAATTAATAAATGGAGAGAGGAATCTTATTATAATACCATTATTAAGAGTTTTAAATTGTTTTGTGTACTTTTAAATTTATTTATATTTTCTCTGTGTGACTTAGTTAATACTCATTAGTGTATTTTCTCATTCTTTACATTTGAGATAAACTATGGCAAGGGATGTACTTCTTGATCTTTCCAGGCGTCTTCATATCCTATGTATTTATTTCTGAGGAAATTGCATTTTGAAACACAAACAATTATATTAGTCTATCAATCTTGCTTTAATGCATATCCCTCCTCCCGGCTGTCCAGAAAATCAATTCAGCCAATTAATGTGTTGGAGAATAGAAATAAAAAAAAAATATATGATGCTTCCGTATGGCAACCCTTCCTGTCACTTGGAAATGCATCTTAAATGTTTCAAAGAACATTAACATGAGTATGTGAATGGGCATCCCCAGAGAGAGAGAGAGAGGAGAAGGAAAAGGAAGGAGCATATGTTCATGCTGGTTATACTGGAGTCAGAGGATGACCACAGAGTTGTCTTTCTGTTTGAGAGAGATTTTTTCCAGAGGGCATGTGTGCTCACAAGAGAGACAGAGACAGAAACAAAGAAAAAGTGAGAAATCAACCCTCAATTGTGGCATGGATGCCACAATTCCTTCTTTTCTATTTTCCTCTTGGAATCTGGGTACGCACACACACTCACCCAGTGTGTTTCAAGCCACCAGGTCTAGGACTTGAACTACAACCGGTCATGTGAGAATCTAGCTCTTTAATCACTATGCCACCTGCTGGCTTCACTAGAGAATTGTCAATTCAGTACTATGCCTACTCTACTTCAGTTGTAGCATTTCAGGAAATACAAAGGGAAGAAATCAAGCCAGATTTTTCATTTCAGTTATGGCATATTTTCTGAGATGGCTGATTAAAGTATAATATAGGAAACAACAATTTTTTGAGTCTGATTGCACAAACAGAACATAAAGTGAGCTTATGTGAGTTTTTCTGGTAGAACCTAGAGAATGGGGTGAGGGATAAGAAGAGGTGTGCTTCTGAAGAATCATTTCTTCCATATAGGCAGCCAATCAAATGATTGCACAAAATTGGCCCCAGCTCAGAGCAATTTTGATTAAAAAATATAAAATAGCTATAAAAGCCACATTTGTCTAGGTTTTACTATGTCCCAGACACTAACAAATAATTGTTCCACACAATTTGTCTTATTTTATTTCAAGATAGTGAGGTTAATATTATGCTATGTTTACAGAAGAGTAAACTGAGACTTAGAAATGACGAGTTTCTTATCCAGCATCATGCAACTAATGAGTGGCAGAGCTGGGGCTTAGGGTAAGAACATCTGAAACTCTAGGCCCATGATTGTAAGCCCTGGACACATTCTACACCCTGGGTGCTGCCAGGTGAGGGTAGTTTCATCTTGTATTAGGCCTTCCCAAACACACCAAGCCAACCCTTCCCCCTCATCGTGGAACTGCCCTATATTTTGTTATTCATTTTCATAAGGATTACCAACATGATTCAAGAAGCCAATGTAAAATAAAATGGAAGGTTTTTCTGGGTTTAGAGAAGTCAATCTCTCTTTTTCATGACCCCAGCTCACAGCAGATAGGTGAGCCCCAAGGAATTGCAATTTCTACATCAGGAAATACTTGGGGCTGAGAAAACAGGTGGGTCAGAGCCCCTGTCAAGTGGCC
>NW_006160067.1:300842-310062 GCF_000334495.1 Tupaia belangeri chinensis
TGAAAAAAAAGCCATAGTCCTGCCAGGCAGGATTGGGGATGACCATTCCATGGTTTGCCCAGAGACACAGTAGACTGCATGTCCACATTCAACCCCTCAAACCACTATTTAGTCCTTTGCCAAGGGAGAGGGATGTGAAATACAAGCTTCCTCCCCAAACAGTGTGACCAAAACACCAACTTGTGAGACACAAAGGAGCAGTAGAAGAGGAAGGTGCTGGAAAAGTTGGGTGGAGCTCAAGGCACTAGAGAGTAGGGAATGGGTGATTAGAAACTCATCTCAGAGACGAGGCAGAAAACAGGACTGTGTATATTTTAAACCTCTGAGTCCCTAGAAGACGCTCCATTGTCTTATCAGATTTTACTTGTAAGGCATACTTCTAAGGTAAAAGTATTAGAAGTTTGAAAATGGTGATGGCAAAGAGTAAAATCCCATTTGGGGAGCCACCTGAGTGCAGCATCCATGTGACTACTCTGAGCGGTCACATTCCTATGATGCTGGCTCTGGTGTTCATTCTCCACATTTAGTTACGATGGAGTAAGAAGGGTGCTTCGATTTGAAGGCCTGTGCATGAATCTTGGACATATTTGTCACTTGGATGCTAATATCGAGTAATGGTTTAAAATCTGAGTTCAGGGACAGTCGGTGGCCTGGTGTTTACAGAGGCTGGATCCCACATGGTTTACTGTGCAGCTCAAGTTCCAGACTAGCAGCTTGAAAAACACACTGGGCACACGTCCAAGGTGCCCAAAATCCTGGAGAGAGGGAGAGATGAAAGGGGAGAGACTGTGCCATGACCATTCCCATGGGGCATGATTTCTCACTTTGTCTCTCTATGGAAAGCACACATGTCCTTTGGTGAATTGACAAAATTTAACTAATATAAAATACAGTAAGTTTAGATATTTACAGATATGGGTTGGAATCTCAGTTCTTCACATTAGCTGATCTGAGAAAAGATTTCAGTCTCTGAAATTCTCTGTCTTCTATTGTAAAATGTATTAAAATGGCTTTAACATTTTTGAGCAGGTTTGCTTTACATATAATTTATGTAAATAATTCAATATAAAGCCTATTATATGTTATTGTGATTAATAAAGGTTCTCAATTATCTCTGATACTTGGGATATTATGTGTTGTTGTGGTTCTCAATTATCACTGATATTTATAATACATTCTGGTTTGGAGAGTGAAGTAAAGTTTTAATAAAAATGTTCATCTCTTGGTTAGTATATTATTTCAAAGGCATGTCTAAAAATCTTTAGAAATCTAATGACAATACTAAAAAGAAAAAAGTGCATTGAGCAATTACTAAGTACTAGGAACTTTTTAAGTATGTTCTGTTCATTCTCTTATTTAGTTCTGACCAAACATTTCAAGTACTATCAAACCATTTATAGATAAAGAAACTGAGACTGAGGAAAGTTAAATAAATACCTAAGAGTTAATAGCTGATGAATGAGATAGGACCCCACCTTCCTTCGGTCTGACTACAAAGTCCATGTTCTTAACCCCTATGTCATATTGTCTAGATCTGTGATTATCGACCTTCCCTGTGCATTTAAAATGTTAAAAAATCGAGGCTAGAGATGACCCCAAGGATACCAGGCATGGCTTTTCTGTGATCCGGTGGCAGCTGAGACTGGGGTTGAGTGGCACCAGGACCCTGTTGAGGTGCTGTCTTACTGTCTCTCTGTCCCCACTCCCTCTGGCTCTTTCTCATCCAAGAAAGCAACTTTGAAAAGAAAAAAAAAATTAAAAAAAGATCATGCTAGGTACCCAGCCTAGGTTATTTTAATCAGAATATTGAGGAGTGAAGGCCAG
Source organism: Tupaia belangeri chinensis (assembly GCF_000334495.1). NCBI lineage: Eukaryota > Metazoa > Chordata > Mammalia > Scandentia > Tupaiidae > Tupaia > Tupaia belangeri. The sequence goes on from NW_006160067.1 coordinate 302,667, forward strand.
ATATCAAATTTTAAAAAAAATACATGATTCCTATGATTCTCATAGGCTGCCAAGGTTAAGAAATAATTGGTCTAGGTGTTGCAATGCACCTGGAGAGCCCTTGCTTTGAAGATACTGTGTGTTAGGTCATACGAACAGGCCATTTTGAATTTATGAAGGTCAATGGAAACTGTATTTCTCTCTCTCTCTCTCTTTTTTTTTTTTCCACTCTAAGAGTATTTTAAGACAAACACCAGAGAAAAATCTTTGTAAGAAAGCAAAGTTATTCTTTTTTTTTGCACAGGAAAAAAGAGTTGTTATTGTCATGACCTTGAATAATCTTTTATAGATGGATGTAGGAGTTTGATTTATCTCCTCCGAACTCGGAGAAGTAAAAGAATCTGTGTACTGACCTGAAAGAGTATGGGGAGAACATAGAATGAGGAGAAGAATTACCACACAATTTGGATCAGGAAATGTCAAAGTGAGAGGATGTAGGATGATGGAAAAGAATTGCATCATGAATACCTCCTGCGTGGGCCCCTCCTTCACATTTGTAAGTGTCATTTATAACAGGATGAATAACAGTGTGGTGATGTATGCTCCGCGATATGGCCCTTTATCCAAACAAACATGAGGCAGCCCAAATAAAACTATTAGCTGGCACATGCAAGCCAGAGAGCGGTGCTGGTGATTTAAGCCTCAGTCCCAACTGGAGGTAATTTGTCCAGATCACTGTCTCAGTTCCTCTATTTTATTCAGAAGAGGAGGGGCTTATAAACAAGGCCAGGAGTTTCCCAGGCGTTCTACCCATTAATTTTATCATACTGTGTAGCTTTCTAGAATGGCATGAAATCAAGCAACTAATGTTGTGTGCAAAGAGATACAGGCCACTAGAGTGGAATGCTTCAATCAATTTTAAAACAATTAAAAAATGCAATTATAGAGTACCAAAGGCCACCAAACCCAACAAAATTCTATTGTTAAACTTCTGCCATCATATAATTGATATGTCCCCAAGTTAAGGAAGAAACTCAAATGATGAGTATATGAGAAAATTAAAGGAAAATTTCCAAGACATTGGTAATATTAAATTGTCCACTTTGTTTCTGGAAAAGAACATTCCCATTAGTTAAGTAAAGCTACTAGTGCTTTGGAACTTTGCTTTAACAGCATTAAAAATGGGGCCTAATTCTTGATAATACGGAAGGCATCATGATGTGGTAAAAAGAATATAGGATTCTGAGTTAAGACTGGTTGAATTCAATGTCCTCTTTTTCACCATCACTAACACCATATTCTTGGCCAAGTGACACAGTCTATTCAAACCTATTTTTTTTTTTTGGTAATTTATAAAATGGGGACAATAATCATCATTCAGTATTATTCAAGCTTATTGAAAATATCCACGTAGCATAAGATACAATTTACCTAGGGATTATCCCATCAGTGAGTATTATTCTATTATATTCTAGCTGCTGGAAATTAACTTATTCTTTGGGAATTATCCCATCAATGATGAGTATTATTCTGTTATATATTGATTGTAAAAAATTAACTTACTCTCTTAATAGCTTGTCAAGGGCCTAAAATTTTGTATCCTGAAACTGAACCGTGCATGCCAAATTCCTCTCTGATGAATAAAATATTGCTTTCTCTAATATTATTAGAGAGTAGCTCTGAAGTTAAATCTACCCATTGGGAAAGTGATGTGTGCTGGGGCAATTGGTCAAACAACAGAAGTCATGAGAGGTTCTCTGCCGACAAAGTCTACTGTCCAAAAACATCATAATAACCATGTACAACCCATGTGAGCTATCAGCAACTGTCTTAGAGCAGTGAGGTAGGTCAGCAGGTAAGACTCTGGAGGTCACCAATGCTGTGGACTTACAGTTGTCTTGTGAAGAGAACTTTTAGATAGGGAAAGTTCTAGTGCTACTTCTTATTCTAGTTCTAGAAAGAAACTTACAATTAAAAAAAGGGTTCCAGTAAAATGGAATTCAGAAGTACTTTAACTATTACTCAGGAACTGTATCTACTCTTCCTAACAAACGTACAGGAAAAGAATGGCATGTCCACTTGAGAGATGAAAAAGCTATAATTCAGAAATGACAAGTGAATTTCCAAAGCCCGATAAGCAGTGAGCTTCAAACCTGTTATTCAAACCCAGATTAATCTGTTTGCAAAGAAATGGGGTGAAACAAAGATATACTACGCTACCCATAAAAGAAAAACAGAGAGAGAGAGAAAGAGAGAGAGAGAGAGAGAGAGAGAGAGAGGAAGGAAGGAAGGGAGGGAGGGGAAGGAAAAGGAAGAAGTCAGCCTTGTAGCCTAGTAGGTAAGGGAGTCGGATACCCCATGGCTGACTTTGGTTTGCATCCCTGTCTCACCTGTTAGAGAAACATGGTGGGTAAATGTGTGTGTGCCCAGTGCCCTGAGGGGATGGTGAAATTGAGAAGGGACTGTGCCATGACTACCCCCCACTGAGAAGTGCTTTGTTCCCCTCTGCCTGTTTCTATCTAGTGAATGTGTGTGCACGCTGGCAATTAAAAATAAATGAGGAAACAAAAAGTAGAGAGAGAGAGGAAGGAAGGAAGGAAGGAAGGAAGGAAGGAAGGAAGGAAGGAAGGAAGGAAGAAAATGAAGTCAGCCTTGTAGCCTAGTAGGTAAGGGAGTCGGATACCCCATGGCTGACTTTGGTTTGCATCCCTGTCTCACCTGTTAGAGAAACATGGTGGGTAAATGTGTGTGTGCCCAGTGCCCTGAGGGGATGGTGAAATTGAGAAGGGACTGTGCCATGACTACCCCCCACTGAGAAGTGCTTTGTTCCCCTCTGCCTGTTTCTATCTAGTGAATGTGTGTGCACGCTGGCAATTAAAAATAAATGAGGAAACAAAAAGTGCTCCCTCTTAGATTGGTTCTAACAACAAGTGGGAAGTTTGAGCCTGTATCTGATAATCAAATCTTTCACTGTGAGAAACTAGAACCCCAAAGCCTATAATCTGATGATTGGCTTTCTAATCCAAAGCCCTTCAAAATCATATACCTATAGCTTGTGGAGGAGATCACTATAGTGGTTTCCATAATTTCCTGTCTCTCAACATGGTTTGAGACTTCTGAAATCCCATGGACTCCATCATGGAGATTGTGTTTTTGTATTGTATGTCACTACTGGACAATCATCCTGGTCACTGTGTTTCTTACTACAATTTCAGGCAAAAATTGTTCTTTATGTGATGATTAGGAATTCAATGACTGATGTCATCCACTAGGTTGCTTCTTTTTCTCCCCTAAAGTCTGTTTATTAATTTCTTTAATGACAGAGGAGACAAAGATAAAGAGACAGAGACACACTCTAGCAGGGTCCTCACATCATGTTTCAACAAAGCCTCAGCCAGGCTGGATCATGGGCATGTGCATGTAAACATGCAGAGCGCACAGGGAGAGCAATAACTGAAGTTAGCTCTGCTGCCTAGTGGGTAAGGGAGCCAGATATCACATGGCAGACCTGGGAATGCAAACCCAGGCCCTCCCGTGTGCTTCCAGCATCATAGAGCACAGTGCCATGACCACACCACTGCCCTGCCCTGGACTGCTTGTTCTCCCCTGTCATAATTTGACAGTGTATTGACATTCATAATGTCAAGAATTTATCTTACTTAGTCTTATTGAGATTTCAGAACTTATTTGGAGAATCACTAGAAGCATTTCCCTCTCTCCTTCACTATAATGAATATTTCATGGCATCGGTAGGTCTATTGAGAGATCTCTAGGGGTCTCACCCAGGAAATGTCAGGGGGACATTTAATTCCCTTTTAGACTGAAAGAGCAGCTGGAAAGACCAGTTAAAGTATTGTTTATTTCTGTGAAGCTTGGGGCAGGAAGGAAAGATTGAAAAGAGATGGAAATAGCCTTTCTTACATCTTCTCCCTAATTCTCCCTTTCAAACACTCTACAAGGGATTACAGAGCAGGTAGATGTTCTAGATGGTTTGGAAACCACAATGGTCCATCTATGAGGCAAAAAAGTCTGTTCAATAAATGGGAAGAATATATTCTCTTTAAATATTTTCTAACTACACTTTTGTGTCATAGGAATATTCACTTACCACTTTACTGCTCTCTAATCTATCTTCTTTATTGAGACCTATAATTTTCACCCCACTTAAGATGTTCCTGAAGAAATCATAATAAAATATAGTTATTATAATTGGATAGCATCATGAAGATCTTTGCCTGAATAGCTCTCTCAATCTCTTTCTCATCTTCTAGTGGCCTGACAGACTTAAACAACACACTGTATACACATATTACAACATCACACTGTACTGTATAAGTATTTAATAGTTATGTGTCAATAACAAATGTAATGAAATATAAAAAAACACATTTGACAAAGTTCTTAATTTTCAGTTTTGGAAAATATCTAAATGATTGAGAATTTACTTCAACAGACAAAACAACAAGTAACAAAGAATCTGCCTTCTAATTTTGTCATTGTTTTGTTCATAAGCCACAGGGTACTTGTGCTCCTCAGAGAGACACAGAAAGAGAGGAAGAGGGACAGGGAGAGAGAGAGAGGGAGAAGGAGGAGGAGAAGGCACTTCCCAATGAGGCATTGCCACCCAGCATTCCCTTCTCCATTTCTCCATCCTGTCAGGATTTGGGGCACAGATGCACACATGCTCCCTGCGTTTTTCAAGCTACTGAAGCAGAGATTCAAACCATGAAATTGGCCATATGGGATCCCCTTTCCTTACCTGCTATACCACAAGGCTAGCTCAAGAATCTTCTCTCCACGGTACATTGATGGAGGTGAGACGGTACTGCTCAGGCCAGCTGATAGTGTGGGGGGTTGGGTACCATATGACTCACAACACAGTTTGAGTCCTGGACCTAGTGTCTTGGAAAACACGCTGGGTGCATGGGTGTGTGCTTAAAATCTCAAAAGGAGAAATGGAGCAGATGGGATTGTGGCATGGCTTTCTTCAATGGGGGTACTTTCTCTCTTTGTCTCTCTCTTTTTGTGTTCTTTGTCTCTTTCCAGCAAGCACATGTACCCTCTAGTAAAAAAAAAAAAAAAAAAAAAAAAGATGGTACTATGGTACTTCTCACCAAGCAAATAATCTTACATAATAATTGAGTCTAATTTATTTCTTTTAGGAAAATATTTTTCCTCCACTTAAAAACATATTGAAAATAGCCACTCTCTTGATATCCAGCATTAACAGTTAGATGATTTACAAGAGATGAATTTCCCACTTTGTGTGCTGTAGAGTGATAAATTAGTGAAGGCCTTTTGAAATTCCTGAGACTGTCACACACACACACACACACAAATGTACTAAGTGATATCTATGTGTCTATAACTTGCAAATTTAATGAGGCTGAAATCTGAAGAATAAAAATATTTCCACTACAAAAATGAAAAAAATGTTGGAATGAAATATGGGTTCATTACATGCCTAAGATCTCAAGACCCAAACAAAATTTTTCTTCCATAAGATCACACAGAGTGAAAATGATTCAATGTTCATTAGGATCTTTGTTTAAAAGACATCAAAGGGATACTGACAATCCCACCATTCCACTCCTCTTGCTATTGTCCTTGTAGACATAATATACTCTATTTTCAAGATGCCTGGAGCATCTTATAAGTGGTTGGTACTCTTCATGGAATGTGGGTATGTAGTTATTGGCCCTCAACATATAAACTATGAATTAAGTGTCACTTGAATGGAAAACTATTTGAAGAAAGTACACCATGATTCACTTCTAATGAATGCTTTCATACGTCTCTGCAAATGTATTCACCCAAAGAAGTTCCCATAGAAGCAGGCCAAGAAACTATTCCTTCCTGTGATATTTTATCTAGCAATTTTTAAAGTCAAATAATTCACTAAAGCAAAGACATTTCTTTTTATTAACAAGCAGCACACACAGAAATTCCCTGTGCCTGGTTATAAGCTTACCAGCTAGCGAACTGAAATTAAAATGTTTTCCAACCCACAGAAACATATATTCCACAAAAGACAATGAGAACACTTGATGAAGCCAAACTAAATGGTTTGTTAGACAGCCTGTCTCACAGAACTAATATGGTCCTTACCTCCTTTTAGAAAGTGAGTACACCCAATAGTCACACAAATAAACCATCATACTCTGGTTTGTTGTTTTGTTTTATGGTTCAATGTTATAATTTTTTGATAAAATAAATCTATGATTTTTGTATATAATAAAGCTAGAAAAACAATCAAACCAAAATCTGTACTTATTTGGTTCCTAGTATCCAGAGCTTGGCTCTGAGCTGTTCACTGATTGTTACATGATATCAAGAACAGAATTATGTCCTATACCAGACTATAGAGGACTTTTCCTGCTAATTCGAAAAGTGAGGTCTAAGTCAAAAGACAAAAATTCAGTGGTGAATAGTGCCCAAAGGGTGATGTGACTAGCTTTGCTTTGGGGTTAAAACAAAACAAAACAAAGCTGTGAGAACTTAGAAAATAGAGTTGCACACACAGAATTTGGTTATAGTTGCAGTTTTTTTCCAGTGATAGATGAGAAGGGGCTGGATTTAACACAGTGGCATTTGAGATCAACATGGAAAAATAGTATTGAAAAATCTCTAGATAGAGCTAACACTTAATATATTGCTTACATGGGGAGAAGGAGGTCTAGAGGGATGAGCATCAAGAATGACATTGGATGTCGTAACTTGGAAGGTAGAGTCAATCATTGTAAGAGAATGAGGAAGGTAGAGAATGATTAGAAAAAAAGTGCTATCTTAGAGGTGCTCAATTTCAGGTACCTATGATTAACGGTGGTTACATCAAACAGGCAATTGGAGTTCTGAACTGTGTAAAACCAAGTCTAGATTATTGTAAGAACCACTATTTCTTTTTCTTTTTTTTTTTCACAGCTTATCCTTAGGAAGTTGATAGGACAGCCCCAGGAAATGAATTTCATAGTCTGGTTTTCCAAAAAGTTCATGGAAAATGTGTATTAAGAATACTATATATAAATTTGGGAACCAACAGTTAGCGTAATGGTTATGTCGCTGGACTCCCACGTAGTCTGGACTCCCACGTAGTCGACCGCGGTTCGCATCCCGGACCCAGTGGCTTAAAACTCACGCCGGGCGCGTGTGTGTTGCGTGTGTGCCCAAGATCCTGAGAGGAGAATAGAGGAGAAGGGATTGTGGCATGGCCATCCCCCCTGGGGGGTGATTTCTCGCTTTCTGTCTCTATGTCTCTCTCTGTCTGTCAGGTGAGTGCATGCGCCCTATAGCGAAAACCTCTCCAAAAAAAAGAAAAGAAAAAAGATTATATATAAATTTCAAAAAATGTGTGTCAAAATAAATGTGTGCTCTACTTCCATTTTTTTTTTTTTTTTTTTGGGAGGGGGTTTTACTACTG
>NW_006160067.1:310808-328377 GCF_000334495.1 Tupaia belangeri chinensis
TTTTTTTTTTTTTGGAGAGGTTTTTCACTATAGGGCACGTGCGCTCGCCAGACAGACAGAGAGAGACAAAGAGACAGAAAGCGAGAAATCACCCCCCAGGGGGGATGGTCACGCCGCAATCCCTTCTCCTCCATTCTCCTCCCGGGATCTTGGGCACACACGCACACGCACCCGGCGTGAGTTTTAAGCCACCGGGTCTGGGACGCGAACCGCGGTCGACTATGTGGGAGTCCAGCGACATAGCCATTACGCTAACTGCTGGTTCCCTACTTCCATTTTTTTCATAAATTCTTTGAAATTCCCTTGTACTCCCTATGAGGATAAATTTATGACTGTTGTTGCTCTATGGATGATTAAGGCTCTCTACACTTGTTGCACTTAAACTTGTTCAGGCTCCCATGATCAGATCAATCTTGCCCTTCTTCTGGACTTGAGAAGCTCTCAGTTCTCTCTGATAATCTTTTCTTAACCGATATTGCCAGACTGATGCACCTTAACAGTAGAGGACAGAGAAAGATTCGAACATTCTATTATCTTGATTCCTTAAGGCATTTCCTTTTATACCATTGCAGTCATAGTGTGACATTTAAAAATCTTTAAGATGTGATTGAATGGAAACAGTATTGAATTCACTCTGCACCATCTTTGTCTCAGTAACTGTACTAATACATTGGGTTATAAAAATTTTGTTTTCTTTCTTTACTCCTTTGAAAGTACTTGCATTGGAAGGCACATGGCATTCTCCTATGACAATCCTCACAAGAACATTAGCCTTCAGTAACTTTTAAAGTATAGTTTTATATATGAAAAAAAATAAAACTGAGGAGGACATTCAGATGTTCGAAAACATCCTCAGGAACACAGAGCTAGTTAATGGTGGGCATGGGATTCTAATACATGACCGAATGATTTGTGCTTTGCTCTACTTAATTGTTTAATTGCAGAACACTGGGATTTTACTAAAACCAGATAAAATCTAAGATATTTTCTGGATTAAACATTATGAAACTATAACATATACAACTCTAGAAGTAAGAAAATTCATTTGAAGTCTGGTGGTACAATAGCAAACTGGACTTTGCTGCTAGAAACCATATGGCTTATGGCTTATATGGGTTTGGCTACCTGGCTCAGCTTAAAAGTACAGAGTGTGTGTACATGTGTATGTGCCCAGGATCCTGATAAGCTGGAGGGCTGCCAGAGGAAGGGGGAATACAGTGTGACAACAACCTATTAAGGGTATCTCTCTCAAGTCCTTTTTCTCTCTCCCTTTCTTTTTCTCTCTCTCAACATGTGCACATACTATCATGAGTAAAATGAATAAGCTTTTAAAAATAATAGGAAAGACAAAACTAAGTACACACACACACATACATATATATATACATGAAAGTTTATATATGTGTGAGTTGGGTAAAAACATGAGTTGTTTATCATTCATAAGCCTTGGGAAGAGGATTATCACTAGCTTAATTTCTGAAAGATTTTACTCTTGGAGGTGAGATTTTAGAAAACCTTTGAGAAAGATGAAAGAAGGCAGACTAGTAAAAGATTATTCCAAGACTGACAAATGGCATAAGTGAGAATATAAGTGAGAAAAGCACGATCGGGAATAGAGTAGGAGGTGAGAGCATGGAGGGGGTAGTGGGTTCTTCACTCCTCCACACTTTGTATTTATCCAGAAGAGTAGGGACTGGGAAAGAAGGAAAGGAAATTATGTAGAAAATTGAGGGAACCCTTAAATTTGATCCTTAGAAAATGGGCAGAGAAGCAAAAATTTCATGGTCTTCACTATAGTCAAGGGAAGCAGTTCTAAAGGCAAAACTTGGGCCCAGGATTTGATTCAGCACCCAGAAGGAGGGAGCAGTTATAGGATGGATGTAAAGTCTCAACATTAAGCCACACTTACAGATTCACATAAGGAGCACATAAGATAGTCTTCCTTTCAAGGACTGGATTACCATAGGATAGATACTGTAGAAAGAAGCCCTGTGTAGGAAAGTCATCCTGTTTTTACATGGATATTCAACTGTTTTTTTTTGTTTGTTTGTTTTTGAGAGGTTTTCACTATAGGGCGCATGCGCTCACCAGCCAGACAGAGAGAGACATAGAGTCAGAAAGCGAGATATCACCCCCCAGGGGGGATGGTCACGCTGCAATCCCTTCTCCTCCATTCTCCTCTCGGGATCTTGGGCATGCACGCACACGTGCCCGGCGTGAGTTTTAAGCCACCGGGTCTGGGACGCGAACCGCGATTGACTACATAGGAGTCTAGCAACATAGCCATTATGCCAACTGCTGGTTCCCCATGGATATTCAACTATTTGAAAATATGTTATGGATAGATTATAAGTATCATCTTTGCACCAAACAACTTTGGTCAAGTCTCTTTATACTTAAGGCCAAATTTCATAAAGCTTGGTATTTATTAGAAACGCAGAATCAGAGGCCTCACTCCAGACCTGTCAATCTGAAGCCACTTTGAAAAACAGTGCCCTAAAATCTTTTATTTTTAGTTTCTTCATGTATAAAACAGAGTTAATGGTTTCTTTATTAAGTTATGTTCAATATGATGTAGTATTCTCAGTATGATATAGTATTCCTGATTGCACAGTAGGGTAACTCGCAAAATAGGTGGAGCAGAATTGGAAACTAATGTGTTAGTATATATTGAGGAGTTCTAAGTAGAAAATTTGTGTTGAAGAGTGTTTTAATTTCCATTCCATTCATAAAATTTGACCATGTAGGCTATAGACTGTTTGCAATGAGAGACCAATGTTTAGTAGAAAGTGACCAGCTGGATGAATTCATTGTGAAAGGTATGTTAATTGACTGAATTTTACAGAGAGATTATTATTACATGAGGCTTCTGAATCATTCTCAGTATCGGTGACTAAGAAAGGGAATTGTGAGCAAAGAGACCAACCGTCAGATTAGCACAGTTCTAATATGTAATGCAAATATTATGATAATGAAATAAAAGTGCAAGCCTGCCCTTACTCAAGTCATCTCTCCCTGGGACATGGCCAGGTTTATTTTATCACTGAGCTTTAATTTATTCTAATTATTCTCGATCAGGTTTGCAAGTAGGTTCTAAAGATCTTTAGACCTAAAAACATGTTAATCAATCCCAAATCTTCTTTCCTTTTCCAGTAATATTTTATAGAATTACTGCACTCTGAATTCCCCATTCACCTTCACAGCTGTCTTTGGTTACTTACCTAAACAGAGACAAATAATTTTCAACATCTCCATCTTTATATCCTAGAACATCTCTGCAAGGAGACCCCTGAGTTTGATGCCCTCAGAAAGGAAAACAGGGCTAGCATATAGATAAAAAGATGCTGATGGTGACAGTGATGGTGAAGATGATGACTGTAATAGTGAGTCATCACCTTAGCATTCATGGGGTGTTTAATTTCATCTTCTAATTTGGAATATCATCTCTAATCCTTATTTTTTATCATGAGTTGAAAACCTCTTCTCTGGATTTTAGAAACTTATGGCCAACTGCCTGTCCGATATCTCTGGTGAATGTCTGTGAATATTCTCAAATGTAACTTATCCAAAAATTGGCTTTCTTTAAGATACTGTCCCTCCTATTGTCATCTCAACTTCATAAATGGCACCTTCATTCTAAAAACCTTGACGTCATGCTTGTGTTTCCTATTTCATCTCATTTGTCAGAAAACCCTGTCATCTCTGCAAGTGTGACATTAGCAGTTACATTATTTCCCACTATGCACTCCACTTTGCAGGAAGAATTATAATTAGTATCTTTCGTGCCATCAGGATAGCAACACAGTTTTCTAATTTTGAGTTGCATGAAACCCACCAATGCATGAATGTATACCTACTAGTCATAATTTATAATATGGAAAATGAAATGTAGTATGTATAGGCAATAACTTAGTAATTAATAATAGAACAAAGAGATTAAATATATAATAATTCAGGCCTCAAACGTTCCCTTTATATCCAGAAGGATTTGTGTGTTTGTGTATGTGTGTCTGTGTCTGTGTGAAATAATAGGAAAAAAATGTGTAGATATGTGTGGAAATACAACGACAGTTTCCGATGAGAAGCATTCATTAAATACCTAATAAACATTCAGCACTATGCATTAAGAAAATGGGCATACAAAGATAAATAAGACAAAGTCTACATAGCAAGTAACTTATTCTAGTAGGAAAGTAAAGAGAGTGAAAAGTTCAAATAATCATTGAATCGATTGCCCAAACTTGCTATAACTAATGATTCACAGCACTGTTTATCTGGTGGGAGCAACCCAAATGGATGAGGAAGTAAATAAAACTTACGTGATAACATTAGAAAACCAATTTCCCAAAGCAATGCCAAACATCATAGAACTTTCGATTTACCAAATTCTCTGTCTGTATTAAGAAAACCTGGAATAGAACTTTGGAAGTGGCTAAGAAGTCCTCTCTTTGAATGTGCTCACACCTGATGTAGAAGGTTGTGCTTCTACAAAATGCCACCTCATGGCGAAAGGATTTCCAGAACTGATGTAAAAGTCTCTATGAGGTTTATTTCCCAAGAGTGTCTGTGTGTTTGGGTGATCCATCCTTTAAAGACATAAACATTGCATTGGGTTATTCCAGTAAATCAAGTAAGCTACTGAGTGATGTAGTGCTGGGAGCACTAAACTTCTTGTGAGTTCAATTCAAGAATGACATAGAAAAGATGGAGCACCAAAATGCAAGCCAAGCTCTGGAAGCTTTTCCCATACACTCAGTTTTGTTTCAAAATAAATTTATTATCACTGACAAGAAAATGCTTCTACTAAAATGCAATCAACATGGAAATTAAAGACAGACATAACCCAAAGCTAGGTTAAATAACTACTATGTGTATACTTTTATCCATCAAATATTTAATAAGGACCTGCTATGTGCTACATAATCTGAAGGTATACCAAGGTGAAAAAACTTCTTCTCAGGCATTCAAATGTGAATAAATTTACAGAAAACATACTCTTGGACAAACATGCAAAATATGAGGATGGGTGTCATCATACAGTGTGACAGATCATCTGTTTGAAGGATAGAGTGAACTGAGTTTAAAACATGGGAAATAGTTTAGCTAGTAGACAAGTGAGAGAGTGGGTGATCCAGAGAGAGAGAGAGAGAGAGAGAGAGAATGAGAGAAACCTTTATAAAGGCATAGGGCATTAGAAAATTGGCTGCTAGAGCAATTTCTGGCTTCTAACATTTGGCGTTTCTTTTAAATTGTTGCTTAATTAGAACATTTAGGAGACATTTTTGCCATTGGATAGTAGGGGCAATTTGTCATGGTATAATAGAATGGAGTGAGTTCTTAGCCCTGGGTTATATAGACAAGGTTGCAGCATCAGTGGTATGCTGGAGTACCAGGAGAGCTGCTATGAACCAGAATTTGGGCAGTGACTTAAAACTTATTTACACTTTCAATGATCGGTGTTCATTTTGTCTTCACTGACAACGTCCTTTCTGTCAAGTACAATGATCATGTTGTAGGCTGAGGTTGCTTTATATGACTCTGGGCTCTTTAACATCCAATAAAGAAGCAATGCTTTTTGATATAGTTGAACAGCTGTTGTTAAGAACAAGATTAACAAATGAGTCAAAATGTGCTGCTGAGGGTTAGTTAATGTATTGTATCAGTGTTAATTAAGGTCTTATTAAAAGGCTGACGATTACCTCTTGTATTCCTGGAAATCACACACACACTTCATTAATCTTTGCCCTCCCGGTGGGGTAAGCTACTGCACCTGTTCTTATGAACATGAGCATTGCCTGCCAGATAGTCAGTGCGCCGCTCAAGACAGGCGTGGATGGCATAGCAGAGCGAAGCAAAAACACTCTGGCGTTTGATAAAGATGCTGTGTACCCTCCATTTTGGGGAGACACTTGGGCCTTTGCCTATTGCCTATTAGAATTATAAGATGTACTCATTAAACTCCTTCTACCTATGAGGCTGTCAATCAATTTCAAACAGCCATTTTATGTCCCAGGCATATTTTCTGAGATTTATAATTTAAAACATGGACCATTGTACAAGTTAGGGGAGAATGTCTCCATTTTGTACCACAGAAAATATATTGTTAGTTGATTAGAGAACAGATGAAAAAAAGAAGCAAAGCATTGACAGTGCAGGCAAAGAACAGTGTCTGTGCAGAGGATCACTTGTGAACATAGGAAATAACATCTACCTAGAGATTTTTGCAGGCAAGGTTTTAGAGCATTGAGGGACAAAGGAAATAAAAATAGCAGCAATAAAGACCCATCACTAAAGTAAAACCTACTTTGTCAGGCTCTTTTGATATAAACTTTGGACATATTATTTAATTTAATCCTTATTGGTATACGTGTGAGGTCAAAATTATTCCTAATTTAGAGTTGGAAAGTCTAGACACACCTGGCTAAGTAACTCCTCTTCTGCATACCACTAGGAAGGAGCAGCAGAACTGGATTCAAATGTATGTAGACCTACCTCTACAGACTGTGATCTTAGCCATTGTCTTAAATTGTTGATATATTTGGTAGCAACTGGCTACCAAAAGAATTCCAGCCACTGCTCTCAGTCAAAACAACTGTCTAAGCTTTCAGGCATTATAACTGCCAATCACATGAATCATGAGTCCTAGGACTCACTTGTTGGAAAGTTGTTGTTAGAATGAATTTCAAGGTACACTGGGAGGCTAAAGGGTGATTGTTTCTCCTTCAGGAAGAGTTTGTAAGGAAAATGAGTGAGTACTCCAAGCTCCAGAGCCTGGTCTTCACTTTTATTATGGATGTTCAAAAGTAATCAGTCTTTCAAGGTCAGAGGGACTCCTTATAAAATTAAACCAATAACTGACAACTCTGACCATTTAATAATGTACTATGTTAAATATAACTGTATATCATATAAATTATAATCAGAAAACTGCCCAATGGTCATGGGATTAGAGCAAAAGGAGTTGACCGAATATATTTATTTATCTCCTCTGTAGTAATATACTTTCCAAGTAGATGACAATACAAATGATTAGGGCACAAGGCTTCTTGGCTGAGCACTAAGAAACACACTGAAAAAGATCTTGCTTTTAGCCTCCTCTTCATTCTGGGCTTTACAGTCACTCTGTTACTTAAAAAAATTGTATTTTCAGAAACATACCTGAATTTTAATTATATATTTCTGAAGTTTACAGTCTCATCATTGTGATTGTACCCAATGGCTGCATATTTTCAACATATTGTTAGGTGCATTTTTTCCCCCACAGATATAAAACTCTGTTTCTAGATATTTTTGATTTGTGGGAAGTCATCCTAATATTGTTTACTGCTCTTATACTTCTAATATGTTAAAAAAAAAGATACTGTGTATGCCTTCATTCAATGGGTTGGGTGTGAGTGGCATCACTTCCATATGCTCTTAATTGATCTGTTTCTTGCTATTCTAGCATAATTTTCTACACTGGCACCAAAATGCTAATCTTTTTTTATTGTATTCTATATATGTTTTCAAGAGAGATTTTTGGAACAGGGTAGGTATGCTTGTCAGAGAGACAGAAACCAAGAAATCACCCCCCAGGGGGAATGACCGTGCGCCTCCATCCCTTCTCCTACATTATCCTCTTGGGATTTGGGGCATGCATGCACACACACCTGGTATGGATTTTAAGCCACTGGTTCTGGGTCTCAAACCATGGTCAAATGTGTGGGAGACCAGTGACACCATTACACCATCTGCTTGTTCCTAGAATGCTAATCTTCATTAATCAATTTTCTGTTGCATTTTCTGACACAGATGGCCTCTTCTTATGCTATTTTAACCTCAAACTCCTTAATATAAACTGAATGTCTTGTAGTATTTTGTCCCATCAACCTTATTATTCATCACGGTCCTTTTGCTGTTTGTGAAATAAATATGTTGGTTGTCTCTCCATCACTTAAAGGTACCAATGTATTCCCTATCAGAAAACCTCATTACCTGCAGTTCGCCATCTAATTGTTCTTTTCCCCATTTTATCCACATAATCCCTGCCTATTCTTTCTATTTCAGATAAAATTTCATTATATAAGACTTCTCTGCACTATATATTAGGATGCATTTCCCCATACATACTCGTGTATTACCAGGTTCTTTTTATGCTTCTTCTCCAAGTTACTGTATTGGTTCAGATAATGATTTAATCATGATCTGCTTCTCCCACCATACTCCAAGTTACACAGGAGTCGTATGTAAAAAGTATGTGTCACTGTGGCTAGCACAGTGCTGATGCATACAGGTTCTTCCAAACACAAAATAATGAAAGCTGTGGTATTTTTTTTCCTGCCAATATAATTCTGTTTTAGTTACTATAGTTTTGTAGTATATTTTGAAATCCAGTGTGGTGATATCTACCTCTCCATTCTCCTTGTTTATGATTGATTTGGGTACTTAATATCTTTTGTGGTTCCATATACATTTTGATATTTTTTTCCTATTTCTGTGAAGAATGTCATTGGTTATTTTTTGAGAGGTATTGTGTTGTCTCTGTAGATTGTTTTCAGAACTATAGATATTTAAACAATATTAATTTTCTAATCCATGAACATAGGATATCTTCCCAATTTATGTGTTTCTATCCAGTTTCTTTCACGAGTATTCTGTAGTTTTTATTATTGAGAACGTTCACCTCTTTGGTTAAATGTATTTATCTTCTGAGAAATTGTCCTCCATATCACCTTAGAATTAATATTATTATTATTAATGAGAAAAATCACATTAAAAAGGCACAATAAATATGCTGGCTCCATGGACTGGTGGTTAGAGCAGCCAGATCCCACTTAGATGACTACACAGTTTGAGTTCTAGATCCATCAGCTTGAAAAACATACCAGATGCATGTACGCATATGCTCAAAATCCTGAAAGGATGGATAAATGGGAGAGAAGAGATTGCAGCATGACCACTCTTCATGAAGGGTGCTTTCTCCTCTTTCTCTCTGGAAAATGCATGCACCCTCCAGAAGAAGAAAAAAAAGCATAATAAATGTATATGACAAGGTAATCACATATGTGCTTTGATTGCTAGGTAGACACTTTTAAAAGTGTATTTATTTGCTTCTTCTATTATATAGAGAGACCCAGAGAGAGAAAGATAGGAAGAGAGAGACAGACAATCTCAACAGGGTTTTAAGGCTATGATCTCCCCTCAATCTCAGTCAGTCTGGATTGCAGGCACATGCATGTGCCCACCATGCTCACAGAGGTCTGGGGGTGTAAACTCAGGGCCTTTCACAATTGGCCTGGACCCAGTAGTGTTACCACTGAGTTACTGCCTGGTCCTTCTGGGTAGTTGTGTTGTTATTTTTTGTTTTGTTTTATTTTGTTTTTAGGTTTAGGTGTTTAGAGTCTCAGAATTAGCAACTGACAAAACTCATTATTAAGGCACTGATTTTTATTTTGTATTTTTATTTATTTATTTATTTTTGGAGAGGTTTTTGCTATAGGGCACATGCGCTCACCAGAAAGACAAAGACAGAGAAACAGAAAGCAAGAAATCATCCCCCATGGGAGATGGCCATGCCACAATCCTTTCTCCTCCATTCTCCTCTCAGGATCTTGGGCACACTTGCACACGTGCCTAGCATCAGTTTAAGCCCCTGGGTCCAGGACTCAAACCGTGGCCAACTACATGGGAGTCGAGTGACATAGCCATTATGCCAACTGCTGGTCCCAAGACTCTGATTTTGAAAACAGAATGCTTAAGACTGTGGTGCATTAGGCCACAGAACTTTGCATTTCATCATACAATAAGTTTGTATGAATTAAGAATGATCTAAAATTATAAAGATAAGAGGGATTGACCAAATGTGACTATGAAAATGACTGAAATTTTCTTTTTGAATGGTTTTATGCACAGGTTTCTATGAAAATTTAGCCAATGACATCATCCCTCCCCTATTGCCTACCATTATGAATATTATAACAACCAAAACAAGTAATTACCTCAAGTTTCTGAAATATTTTCTATGCACCAAAAATTGATATCCTTTGATCCTTGTGTTCAGAGTGTTCTGTATTCATTTTGCTGGCGAATACACAACATGTGGCTATAAGATAGATGTTAATGTCTTATTTTGAAAGAATTCATTCAAATTTAAAAAGATAAAGAAAATGTATTTATTCAGAATTTTGTTACAATGATAAAATAATACTTTTTGGGGGGAGTCAAAGTGCTAGGATTGACAAAAACCAGCCCCTAGTAATCCATGCTAGCTCTCTTGCTATCTACTTTTTCTGATCGTTGTCAATTTCAGATAGGAAAAAAAAAATAGAATGACCATCAATATAAAATATTATAGGAAAACAATTTACATAGTGTGTCTTAAAATGTCAATGCCAAAGTTAATAGCACTGTACTAAGAGGAAGCTGTTACTTGGTTTAAGCTAGACTTCTCGTACTTCAGACCTATTTTCACTTTATCAATTTGCAATGGAAAGGAAGCACACCTGGCTGCATCTCTATTTAATAGCCATGACAAGCCTTCAGAACAGCCTCTTGCTGTTTCTACATGACATTTGTTTGTTTGTTTGGAGAGGTTTTTGCTATAGGGCGCATGTGCTCACCAGAAAGACAAAGACAGAGAAACAGAAAGCAAGAAATCACCCCTCCCCCCATGGGGGATGGCAATGCCACAATCCCTTTTCCTCCATTTTCCTTTCGGGATCTTGGGCATGCACTCACACATGCCCGGTGTGAGTTTAAGCCACCAGGTCTGGGACTCCAACCACAGTTGACTACATGGGAGTCCAGTGACATAGCCATTGTGCTAACTGCTGGTCTCTCTACATGACATTTCAAAGATGAAAAAAAAAATTGAGAAGCAGCTATTTCAGACACTTGGGATAAATGTTAATTTTATTAGGCAAAAGTTCCTTAATACTAGTACTACTGAAATTGTGGGTCAATCTCTTGTTAGGATGTGCATTGCCCAATTTAGAACCATTTAGAAGTATTCTTAATACCAGTGTTACCCCCCTCCATTTTCAGGGTAACAAAGCAAAAAATGTCTCTAGGTCAAATATTACCTGCTGAGCAAAAATTGTCCCACCCTTCACTGAGAAACACTGCATTATTGTTTTAGGGAAGATTCTTCAGTCACCATTGGCAAGGGACATTTTTACATACCAGATAAGGTCTTGATGTCTTAGACTTATCAGTTAGAACCATCCAGTATGGGATTCCAGTTATTAGGCTATAGGAAACACCTTCGTTGTTATCAACTGGATGTTTTCAAGGTTGGAAAATAGATAATTTGCTTTGAGAAGTCCTTCACTGGGATGCTATGAAGGTAAACATTTTTCTAAGACATCTTAGCATACAGTCCATGATTCATCTGCCTGCTTTGTGTAAGACAGAGTTCATGAAAAATATTCCCAAGAGTTTCAAACCATCATCTCCTAGTCCACCCTTAGGATCATAAACGTATCTCCAGAGACATGCAAATTGACGCTTAAATCCTCATCTCAGAAATGGGCTATTTTAAAATCAATTTGTCATCTTTTTTGATTAAGGAAATATTTATTAGTACTAAAATATAAAAACCTTATACTGCTGTATGAATAGAGGAAGAAACAGACTGTTTGCTGGGCACCTACTATTTCACGTGCTTTACTATACCGACATTTAATCTTCACATCAGTGCTGTTAAATCACTGCCATTCCAATTTCATTAAAGGATAGAGAAATTGAGACTTGGTAGGCTTAAAGAAATTGACTAAGAATGAACTGGAGAAGATGGCTTAGGTATGAGTCCATTTTGGACCTAACTCTTAAACCAACATTGTCATCCCACAATATTTTGAGGGCTATTTTCTTCAAAAAGAAAAAAAAATCCAAATAAAATATATTTCTTAATTCCCAGTTGCAGATGAAGAGAAAATATAAGAAAATCAAAATCACTTTGCTTATAAAAAAAAAAGCTCCTAAAATGTTAAAAGAACATTTACAGGTCTGAATGATATGACAATGAACACACATTTTAAGAATTGAAATTTAGAACCATTTAAAATAGAAAATGAATTCTTAGCCAAAATATGTGCTCCTGGAAAATAAAAAAGGAACATAACCAAAAGGCATTGAAACTAAATCACTTCCTGAGCCATAATGAGCTTAGGTTTTTAATCAGACTAATGAGAAAAGATCTGTAATTCAGCATGGCTCATGAGTCATGCCATAAAGTTTCTCCCTACAGTTTCATGGCAGGCCTTGATGTATCATTCATTAGGAACTGGAAAAGTAACATTTTCAAGAACACAATGAACTGCAGACAGACCGGAAAAACAATGAGGAAGCAGCCCAGGTCCCCCCTTCCTAACCGCCCTTTTCCTTCTGTCAGTGTGCTCTTACCCTTCAACTCCTAGCCATGGTTTACTAACTCTGGTCTATATTAACTTGGTGAATCATTGGTGGGCTTGGAAATCATGCTCTTCCAGACCTAAAAAATAAATGGTGAGAAAACTCCAGCAGGGGGAATAAATAAAATCATTAACTTTCATGTAGGCCCTTTGCTCCACCGTCTAGGAGGGCGTCTCTCTTGCAAGACCTGTCCAGCATGATCTCAAATAAGATCATCTGTAGCTAGAGAAAGTGTCGTGCTAGTGGTCTGGATGTGAAAATTTACCACAAATGGGCACTTGCCTATAGTTTAAAGACTAAGATGCCTCTGGGCACTAAAGCCAAAAAGGATCTAAAAGACCCAGAACACCATCTAGAGAGAACCAGTAGGTTAGAGGACACTTTAAAACATGAAATATAGGTATAAGAGAGAGGAATGACATAGCAGGAGAAGCAGAGTTGGGGCTCAGAAGATAGGAAGTACTGTTTTCCTGCTTTTTAGCTGAGTAACCATAGGAGCAAGTCTGAATACTCCTAAAACTCAGTTTCTCCATTTGTAAAACGGGGATAGTAAAAATCCTACTTTACAGATTTCTTTGGATAATAAAAGGTAATAGTGCATCTGAAATAAATTGAAAGTTCATTTTATCATGCTTGATATTTATAGCTATTATTATATAATTAAGTTATGTTGATTTATACTCTTATTAGAAGAGGTATGACCAGTCTCAAGTAGTAGATACTTGGCTTTTCTATGAACTTCCATATTTTCTTTTTTTTAAAAAAGAATTGTTTTGTTAATATTTTTAGTTTTTTAATTTGATATGGGCCATGCACACTCACTGGAGAGAGACAGAGAGAGAGAGAGAAAGTGGAAAAGCAAGCCACCAGGTCTGGAACTCAAATCACGGTCAGCCATGCGTGAATCCAGAGTCTTAAACACCATGCCACCTGCTGGCCCAATTTCCATGTGTTTTATTTATTTACTTTTACAGAGGTTTCTGCTATAGGGCACATGTGCTTACTGAAGAGACAGAGACAAAAGGTGAGAAATCAGCTCACCCCTCCCCCAGGGGGATGGCCATGCTGCAATCTCTTCTCCTCCATTCTCCTCTTGGGATTTTGGGCATGCACATACACATGCCCGGCATGAATTTTAAGCTGCCAGATCCAGAACTCAAACTGTTATTGAATACGTGGGAGTACAGTGACATAACCATTACTCCATCTGCTGGTCCCTTTCCATGAATTTATTCTCTAAAGCCAGGAGAGGAAGGTATACTTCATCCACACCTGTCAGGTTCCTGGATAAGTCCCAGTCCCTCATGTAGCAAGTACTCCCCTAAGGACTTACTAGGTTCTAAACATTCCAGTTTCAGTTCGAAGGTCATCTCATCAGAAAATGACTTGTGCAGCCATGTTCTCTGAAATAACAACCCTTTTACTCTCTCTCTCTTTATCCAGCCTTATTTGCTTTATGTTACTTGTCTTCACCCAACATTAAACTATCAAGTTCATCAAAAACAAGGAACGTCTGACAAACTATTACAACCAGGAGTTGCCTAAGGAGACTTGACAACTATATGTAATGTGGTATCTTGAATGGGATCCTGAAACAGAAAATTAGAAAGAAAAAAAGAGACGTGAAAATTCAAGAAATCAGAAAAAAAATACTATGAATTTTAGTTACTTCTAATTTTTCCTTAAGTTCTGGATGAATCTTCTTTTCCCTCTACGGTTTATTTTTAGGCAGGTCTGTACAGACGGCAACTGATTTGTACCAGTATTTCCACATATGGCTAACCACAACTTTCTCCCTCTCTCTTTTCCTCTTTCTCTTCCCCTCCTTCCTTGTTTCTTTCACTGACAAATTCTTTGTTTTCTCAGCTTGTCTACAGGCTCTTCTATGTTCATTCAGAGTCCTGCCTCCCTTGGAAATCTCTCCCAGAGCTGCAGACTGTGCTGTAGTTACAGTTACTGTCGTTAGGGAGCAGCAGAGTGCAAAGGAGCCTCACTGGTTCCTGTTCTTTAAAAAAAGACAAGAAAACAAACTCAGACAAGTCCAGGAACCTGACCACCTGCTTCTCTGGGCAGTCACTGACTCCTTACCTACCTGACATCCAGAAGACAATATGGGGGCAATGGAAAAAGAATAGTCACTGAGATAAGAAAATCTTGAATTGTAAATTAATTTTCAACTGTGTGACCTTAACAGATAATTAATCTCTCTACGTTTTAGATTCCTTTATTTAAAAGATTAGGCTCTCAGGACCAGCGGTTGCCATAATGGCTATGTTGCTTGACAGAAAGACAGAGAGAGAAAGAGAGACATAATACGAGAAATCACCGCCCCCCCCTCAGGGGAGATGGTCACACCGCAATCCCTTCTCCTCCATTCTGCTTTCGGGATCTTGGGCACGCATGCACACGTGCCCAGAGTGAGTTTAAGCCACCAGGTCTGGGACTCAAACTACGACTACATGGGAGTCCAGTGACATAGCCATTATGCCAACTGCTGGTCCCATGATAGTATTCAAAAAATAGTAGAAAACTTTTTGTATATACAAAATGACAAATGTGGTGCCTGAGTTCTAGAAGATATTCAGTAAGTATTATGTTCCTTTCTAATCTTTTGCTTTCACATTTGTATTGACTTTCTCAGTCTTCATTTTTAGGCCAGCTTAACGCAACTCAACTGTCTACATCGCATCCAAACGCTTGGGTAACTTAACAGCTACCCATCAGCCCAGTGTATCTCCACTCCCAACTCCTGCCTTTACAGACATTGAGCCTTCATTGCAGTTAACTCTGATTGTATTGTGATCTACCAGATGACAGGAAGTCTGCTTCATAACAACCTTGGGCTGTAATCCCTTTTCCTCCACTCTCTTGGGACTTTGGGCACACACACACACACACATGCCTGGTGTGATTTTCAAACTGCCAGGTGCAGGACTCAAACTGAGATTGGCCCTGTGGGAGTTCAGTGTCTTAACCACAATACTACCTGCTGATTCCCACTTGCCTAGTCTTAAAGCAGGTGATCTTGGGGCCAGCACGTGGTGCAGTGATTGGCATTGGTCTCCCACATGGCTGACCATGGTTCAAGTCTCACTACTGGAGGCTTGCTTTCTCACTTTCCCTCTCCTCCCTATCTTTTTTGTTATTGAATTGTTAGTGTTCCCTCTCATCTCTCTTTCTCTGGTGAGCATGCATGCCTTGTAGCAAATTAAATAATAATAATAATAATAATAATAAAATATTAAATAATTCTAAAAAATTGATAAAAAGTGTGTTATATTTTTTGTTGTTGTTGAATTGTTATTCATAAACTTTAGATATGAATTTCCTTTCAGATATGTGATTTACAAATATATTCTCCAGTTCTGTGAACTATCCTTTCATTTCTCCCCAATCCCTCAGCATCTGACCCAGCCAGGACCAAAGCACGTAGAGACACACCTGACATGTTTAGGTCAACCCAGGATTCAAACCTGGGCCTCCCACAACTCTAGCCTCCTGCAACGTTGCCCTATAATCTAATATTAAGAATATTAGCAAAGTAAACTTGAAAAGTTTGCTTATTCTGCATTATATATTTTTTCCAGATATCCTAGTTAGGAAACAAATCATTAAAATGCAAAGCATTAAAATTCTACCATGATCTTGTTGCTAAAATATAGCTTAATTGAGGATTGCAATATACTTTACTAAATGTCATGATTATTTGGGTGACTGTGTCTTGTGTCATTTTCGGTGTAAGCACTTTGTAAAAAGCAAATCCTTTATGATTTTTAGCTGCATTGTTAACTCTTTAGGTTTTTACTCTGTAAATTATTGTGGAAAGTATTAATCAGCTTGAGAATGGTTCTACCAATATGCTATAGTATTTTTTATTGAATCTTTCTACTCAAAAATCTATAGCAGCAGTGTCCTACCTCATTATCTTCTGCTATCAGTGAATATGATAATATTACAAACTAAGTAATTTATAAAGAAGAGAGATTTACTGAACTCACAGTTCTGGAGCCAGGGAAGTTCAATATCAAGGAGCTGGCATCTGGTGAGGGCCTCTCTGTTACATCGTGACAAGGGAGTGGCATCACGTGGTAAGACAGAGCAGGTGTGTGTCAGCTCAGGTGTCACTTCCTCTTCTTATGAAATCACCAGCTCCATCATGGGCACCCTATCCTTCAGACTGGACTTAATTTCAATTACCTCCCAAAGGTACCACCTTCAAATGCCATCCACATGTGAATGTGGAGATTAAGTTTCCAACATATGACATTTTGGGGATATGTTTGAACCATAGCAAATGGCATCACCAGTAACTTACAAAACATCCAAGATTTCTAACCTGCTCTGTACTTACTAAGTAAAAAAATCTGCATTTAGAGTAGATCTTCCTAATTCCCAACACATTAAAGTTAATAAAATACTAGACTACAACATCAGATTTATGGAAACACTAGGGTTTACATAGCAATAGCGATTGTAGCAAAGATTCTGTGGATAAACATTTAGGAAACATTGAATTGAGTGATTTATTTATTGCTAAAGGGCTCATTTGCTCACTGGCAAGAGACAGAGTGAAAGAGAAAAAGGGAAGTGAGAAATCACTCCATAGGAGGCATGGTCATATGATAATCCCTTCTCCTTGAAAAGATTCCTCATGGCTCTTGCGAAGTAGTCATTTCAGGGTAAAAGAGAAATGAAGAGTTCCTACTGATAATTCAGCCTCCAGCAAACAAGCTAGCATGGTAGGGAGCTCCTCTATCTAGCCTTCTATCTTTATCTCTGTGTCTCTGTCTCTCCTGCTTCCATCTTCTCATTTTTTTAATTTTTTCCTTTTAAAAATTTTTTTAAATGTAAAGTTTTTCTTTTGCTCTCAGTTCTGCCTTTTGTCTTGTTAATAACCCCCTCTGGTCCTCCCACCCAGGCAGGAGAGGCAAGGCCTTCAGCAGAAGATTCCTCATGGCTCCTGCGAAGTAGTCATTTTATTTCGGTTTTCTATTTTGTGCTTTTTTTTTTTAAAGAAAAACAATAATTATAATTTTTTTGTCTTTTTTTTTCTATTTGTTGTTGTTGCTGTTGTTTCTCTCTCTCTTTTTTGTTTTCCTTTTTCTCATCTCTCCACTCCTCAGATGACTAGAAATCACCACAGGACCACAAGGAATATGGGAAAGCAAGAAAATACCTC
>NW_006160067.1:329099-344496 GCF_000334495.1 Tupaia belangeri chinensis
AAGAGTTCAAAAACTAAGAAAGTGGCCAACTTAATCATAGGAACAAGTCTGGAGTTGAATATTATGTCCCAGAATTTAATCAGGAAAATCGAACCACAACAGAAGACAAAGTACATGAGACTGAATTGGTGAAGTATAATTTTATGACTTTTGACTAAAATATTGCTGATTTTCTTGTAGACTTTGTTATCTGGTTGTAAGGATTTGTGTCCTGTCTTGAGATATGGAGAGGTTCATGCACCTACCATGTGAACAGAATCCTAACCTGTTTCCTGGCTTTAAGCAAAGTTCCTTAGCATTTCTTTGACTTTGTTAAAACTGGTTTTCTTAATAGTACCAAGTGAACTTTCCATTGAAAGTAGTTATATTACTTAAGAAGTTGTGTGATCAATACAATGTGGGGGGTAAAGGAATGGAAGACAACTGTAGACACCAGAGATAGTGTGAGAAGAGGGTGGGAAAGGACAGAGGGTCAGAAAAATGGGGTAAAAAAAATCTATAAACTAGAAATGGAAAAAATTTTATAATAATATGTATGATTAAGCCACTATGCAGTATATTCTGGATGGGAAATCACATTTTGTATGCTGTGATGATGCTTAGGGAAACAGTGTAAATTAAGTTAAATAAAAAGTTTCAGAAAAAAAAAAACTAAAACTTTTTTTCTTGAAATTAAAAAAAAAATGCATTAAAAATACCTATTCTATGCCTGAAGTAAGATATATATCCCCAGGTAAATGCTACTTTTTAGGATGTTCATTCTACTCATTGAGGCTTATGCCTAAAGTTAGACTTGTGTTCATGGAAATGTGTATATCAATGGTGCTTGCTATGAAAATATTTAGGTTAATTAAGATCTTTAATGACTCAATAAAATATGGGGGGAGGAGTATAGAAAGCAAACATAGATACCAGAGACAGTGTGGGAGGAGAGTGGGAGATGGTAGACAGTAAGAGATAGGGAATCAAGGATGGAAAAAAAAAGCAAAACATATGGGAAACAAGAAATGGAAAATTATTTGTTAACAATAATGTGTGTGTTGATAATGCTTGATTGAGTCAATATACAGTGTATTCTGAATGGAAAATC
Source organism: Tupaia belangeri chinensis (assembly GCF_000334495.1). Lineage (NCBI taxonomy): Eukaryota > Metazoa > Chordata > Mammalia > Scandentia > Tupaiidae > Tupaia > Tupaia belangeri. The sequence continues at coordinate 330,190 of NW_006160067.1, forward strand.
TCACTTTGTATGCTGTAATGATGTTCAGTGAATGAATGCAAATAAATAAATTTAATAATAAAAAAGAAAAGAAAAAAAATAACCTCTTCTCCTCCATTCTCCTTTTGGGATTTTTGGGCACGCACATACACATGCCTGGTGTATGTTCTCAGTCATTGGATCTGCAACTTGAACCATATTCTTGGCCATGTGGGATCTAGCTTCTTAAACAACAAGCCACCTGGCCGGCCTGGGATTGAGTTAATTTAAATAAGGTTCCTTTCTTTTGGGCTTCTCAGACCCCTTAGCATTCCAACATGTATCGTCAATTTATGACAAATGATTATACTGTACTGGGTTTTCTAAATGCATTTTTCTCTGAACCTACTTTTTAGCAGACTACTATTTGTCAAAATAACTTTAGAAAATACCATTTTCCACTGAGAATCATAACTGTACAGGAAATTTAAAAATGTTTGGCATCTATATCTCCCTTCTGAGGCATGTCACAATATCCAAATATTGCTGCAGGTAAGTGGTAAGATAATCTATTTAAAATCATGTTTTGACTCTGTATGCATTTTGTAGGTAAGAACTTGACCCTTCAGAAGTTCATCAGAGTGTTCTTTTGTAAGCTGGCAAGGTCAACAGAGGACTTCAAGGACATGGATTGCTGGACAGAGGACTATGGCCGAAGTCGTTAATTGCATGAGGAACTCAGCATTCCTAAGCTTGATCAGCAGAGTGTATTTGGAGAAAGAGTCTATTTTAATTTGCAACTAATGAGCCTCAACGGAGAGCAATGGAATAAGAATGCCGGCAGAAGAATCATCAAAAGGCTGTTGGACAAGAAGTCAAGAGATGGTGTGTTTATTGATCCCATTCTTGTTACTAACTAGCTGTATGAATTTAGGTCAGCCACTTAATTTCTAGGATTCTTAGCTTTTTCTTTTCTATGAAGAAATGGTTAGCATTTAGTAGCCATTATGAGCATGATTTAGGAATTAGAAAGATTTAGGACTGAATCTTCGCTCTTTTGGTTACTTATTCTGTGACCCTGAACACGTTACTTAATCTTCTTAAACTAGTGTTCTTACACAGTAGTTGTGAAGATTAGATAAAATAATGCATATCAAGGACTTAGTGCCCTCATAAACAGGCAGTTATTTTCATGTGGAGACTGAATTCACAGTGATTAAAAGTGCATGCTCTTGAAACAAGCTGCCTTGGTATCAATCCCATATCCATCACTTTTTAGCCACTAAATATTGGGCAAATAATTTAAATATTCTGTCTCACTTCTCTAATCTGTAAAATGGAGACCATAACATTTCTATGTCATAAGGTTGCGGTGAAGACTAACATAATGCATACAGGTAAAGCTTTAGCTTGAAACCATACACACATTAAACACTAAAGAAATGTTGGGGATAATCATTACTTAAAGTACTCAGGTAAAATCAGGCTGTTCTCATAGACTGGCAAAATTAGAACTACAGTCTGGTTACTGGGTGACGACATCTTGAGTGTCTTACTAGACTTTTGCCACTTAGATAAGAAACAAACTTGGAGAGACAGAGGAGATGTTCAAGTTGCTCAAGAGTCAACAGCTTGTTCTAGCCAATCACGTGAGACATAAGAGACTGTACTGGCAATAATGGACAAACACTTTTTAGTAAATGAAACTGGGACCACCATTCTGGTTAGCCCTTGGTCTTAATCTTTCTGGTCTGGATTGCATTTTTCATAATTTATATCCCAGTTTTTCCAGTTTCTCACATCCTGGTCTTTCTGTCTTGATTTAGAAGTCTATGTTGACTAGAGGTCCCGGTGGTCTTACGATTAGTTCCAGCTATGTTCACAGATGACAGCACTTTTATGTCATGTGGAATTCCCTGAGGCAGAGTACTCTGCCTTGCTCTTTCAGCAAAGGATACTTTTCTCTTAGAGCAAAAATAACCCTTTCGTATCATGAGGCTGAGACATTTATCACGATAGGAACTTAGAACAAAAGTCTCACAGAAGGCCTGGATGGTGGCACAATAGGGACAGAAGGCTCTGCGGGTTTGCTCACATGGAAAAGAACCCAGTTCACATCCAGAGATCTCCCTGAACAACCTGGCCACACATGCCTATGATCTCAGATGGGCAGAAACCGGGGATAGAGCCCGGTGTGAAGAGCCTGCTGGGGGACTATCTCTCTTCTCTCCCTCTCTCTCTCATTGTGGGTGTGTCTCTCATTCGTAGATGAAATTAACACATTTTTTTTTAAAGTCCCATAGAGGTACATTGCATATCTTCTCTTCAGATGGGCCTATTACTATTTTAATTAGAGAGACTGTTCCTTTTTAGAAAAATAAAAATATCCATATACCATTGCCAGGTAAAATACAAGATGTTCAGTAAAATTTGAATTTCTAATAAACATAGAATTTTTAGTGTAAGTCACGGATCTTACAAAGGACATGCACACAAAAAATATTTTAATCTGAATTTAAAATTTAACTGTGTCTTATGTTCTTATTTGCTAAGATCCAGCAGACTTGAAATTGTTTATTTAATATCTTTCTCTTCCACGATTTCGAAGCTCTAAAAGGGCAGAGGGTACGTCTGTCTTAAGTATCATTTTCCACAGTTTTATTATAGTAGCAATATATAACAGATCTTTAGTATGCATAAATGGATTAAAATAGACTATATGGAAGTTTCTTTTTTACTGATCCTTTCATATATGTTATTATTTACTGTATCACTTTTGAGTTAATTTTTTATCAAATTTCTTATCCATTATGTACAAAAGAATGTTTTAAAATATGTATACATCATGGCTGGCTAAATAACATGAATAAAGTCACAAAAAAACTTTTGTGGAGAGGCCACATAAAGTCTCTTTCAAAAATTTTTCTGAGTACTGTACATTGTTATTAACTGTAGCAAGCATACTGCACAATAGATTTTTCAGACTCGTTTCTATCTAGTTGAAAGTTTGTATTATTTGGTCAACATCTCTACCAACCCCAGGCCATGGAACTTATTATGTCTATGAGTTTAATATTTTTAGATTCCACATACAAGTGTGATCATGTAGTATGTTTCTGTCTGTCCTCATGTAGCTTAATATAACATCCTCCAGGTTCATCTGGGTTGGCACATGGATGAAAATGACAGGTCATTGTTCTTTTTAAGGCTGAATAGTATTCTTTGGGGCATATATACCATATATTTTTTCATCCATCCATCTGTTGGTGGGCACTTAAGTTGATTAGGTAATGGCTACTGTGAATATGCTACAATGAATATAGAATGCAGATATCTCTTCAAACATATTGATTTCAATTCCTTTCTATTTGAACCCAGAAGTGGAATTGCTGGATCATATTGCAGTTTTATTTTTAATTTTTTTGAGGAACCTCTATACTGTTTTCCGTAAGGAGTACACTAATTGATGTTCCTAGCACTGTGTCCAAATGTTCCCCTTCTTCCCCATCTTTGTGTTTTTGATAGTAGGCATTCCAATGGTGACAGGAAATATCTTATTGTGTTTATATTTGTATTTCCCTGGTGATTAGAGATGTTAAGTATTTTTCATATACATTTTAGCTATTTGTATATCTTCTTTTGAGAAATGTTTATACAAGGGACCAGCAGTTGGTGTAATGGCTATGTCACTGGACTCTCACATAGTTGACCATGGTTTGAGTCCTGGATCTGGTGGCTTAAACTCACACCGGGTGTGTGTGCGTGCATGCCCAAGATCCCGAGAGGAGAATGGAAGAGAAGGGACTGCAGCATGGTCATCCCCCTGAGAGGTGATTTCTTTCTTTCTTTCTCCCTGTCTCTCTCTGTGGCAAATGCATGTACCCTATAGCAATAAAACATCTCCCCAAAAATAATAAAAATAAGAGAAATGTCTATTCAAGTCCTTTGCATTCTTTCTTTCTTAAGAGTGATTTATTTAATTTTATTTATTATTATTATTTTTAAGTTTCTTATAGAAAACATGGACTCATCAAGAAAGAAAGAAAAAGACAGAGAAAGCAAAAATCAAGTTGCTAGGTCTGGAACTTGAACTATAAGTAGCCACGTAAGTGTCCAGTGCCTTAACCATCAGGTCACCTGCTGTTCCCACCCTTTGTCATTCTTAAAATTGGGCAGTTTGTTTTATTGCTACTGAGCTGTTTGCCAAGTTTCTTATATATTTTGGATATTAATTCCTTATTGGATATAAGGTTTATAAACTTAAAGTAGCAGTTATAATGCATTGGGTTGTTACAACACGTGTATAAATGAAAATAATGACAGCAACGACATAGGAGAGAATTGTGAGTACTATATTATAAAATAATGCCATTATAAGTAAGGTACTATAGTCCTAATTGGAGGTATACATAGATTAGGTAAAAGTATATATTATAAACTCAAATCCAACCACCAAAATAATTTTAAAAGGAAGCATAATCAATATATTGAGAGGAGATAAAGTAGAATCATGTAAAATGCTCAACATAAACAAGAGGGATGCAGAAAAGAAACAAAGAACAAATAATAAAAATAGAAAACAAAAACATGGTAGATAGTAATCCAACTGTACTAATAATTACCTTGAATGTGACTGGTGTAAATATATCTATTAAAATACAGAGATAGACTGGATAATAAGCCAAACAAATAAACAAATAAATCAAGACTAACTTAACCTTTTCTCCAGGAAACATACTTTAAGTATTAGGTTGTCTACAAAGTCATGACATATTTTTCTCTGCCAAAATACATCATGACTTTCCCGATGACCCAATATAAATAATCAGATTAAATATTAAGAAATGAAAAGATATGTACCATGTTAACATTAATCAAAAGAAAGCCAGAGTAGCTATATTAATTTCAGACAGTAGATTTCAGAGCAAGGAAAAGTATCAGGTTTAAAGAAAGGCATTGCATCACAATAAAAGGAAAATGTTTTCCGGTCAGTCCCATAGCTTAGTGGTTAATGAAGCTGGATGCCTCGTGGTCGACCATGGTTGGTATACTGGCCAAGGAATCTTGAAATCAGGCTGGGTGCATGTGCATGTGTGCCCCAAATCCAAAGATGTAGAAGTAAAAAGGGATTGTAGCATGACCATATCTCATTGTGTGTGTGTGTGTGTGTGGGGTCTTTCTTCCTCTCCTTCTCTTTGTCTCTCTGTCGCTGGTGAGCACATGCACTTTTAGACAATTTTAAAAAGGGGCAGGGGCTAAAGAAGACATAAAAATCCTTAATATATATGCTTGTAACAGATGTGAGCTAAAATCTGATAGAATTGAAAGGATAAATATACAAATTCACTACTATAATTGGAGTCTTCAGCACTCTACTTTAAGTAAATGATACATCAAGAAGGCAGAAAATCAGTAAGGACATAGTTGACTTAAAGAGCACTATCAATCAACTTGGCTTAATTGACATTTATAAAATACTATATCCGACATCAGCAGAATATACAATCTCAAGCTCATGTGAAACCTGCACAAAAATAGACTTCACTGTGGATCATAAAACAGACTTTAGCAAATTTAAACTGATACAAATCATGCAAGGCATGCTGTCACACAAAATGCAATTAAAACAGACACCAATAACAGAGAAATAGCTGAAAAACATCCAAACACTGAGAATTAGGAAGGCAAGTCTAACTAAGCCATGGTCCAAGTCAAAGTCTCAGGGCCAGGGGGTAGCACAATGGCAATGCAATGAGTCCACCTGAGAAGGTCTTTTGTTCCTGTCCCCAGGCCTCTCAGTGTACCCCAAGCATGTGTGTATGTGCCCATAATCCAGGCTGGCTGGGACCGGGGAGGATCCTTATGTTAGGAGTGCTTCTCTCTCCCTACCCCCAACCATATCAACAAGCTAAAGGAGAAAAATCATATGATTATATCAATTTATGCTAAAAATTGTTTGACAAACTCCAACACTCATTTATGATAAGGATGCTTAGCCAACTAGAAATAGAAAAAGTTTCTCAACATTATAAAGAATATCTGCATGAGCCAGGAGGTGGTGCAGTATTAATGCAACTACACTTGCATGGAAAATGTCCCAGGTTCATGTCCTGAATCCTCTCTGAGCATGCTGGGTATGTGCACACATGCTGTGATCTGGACTTGCTGTGACTGAGGGTGAGTCACAGGTGGAAGGCTCTGATCAGGTTGCTTTTCTCTCTCCCTCCTCTCTCAGAAGAAAAAAACAAACTCATTTTAAAAACAGAATACAAACACACATACACACACACACAAAGCGCTTTGGTTAACTCATACTTAATGTGTAAAACTAGATGTTTCAAAGAGGATAAATAGATAAAGCACTGGGTATTCTTTTTAGGAAATTAAAAGTACTTAGTATAATACTGTAATAATGGATATATGACCTGCATTTGTCAAAACTCATACTACTTTATAGCACAAAGATCAAAATGTAATATATACAAAGTTTTTAAGAGATATTTGGAAGTTGAGGGAATCTCATGATGGAATGCAGAATGTGACAAAAGCAATTTCCCCATACAAAAAAATATATGAAAGCACTTCAGTGAGGGAGGTAGCAGGGAGGTACTGACTTAAGTAATAATAAGAATCCATTAAACTACAGGCAAAAGGAACTGTACATAAGACTTGTACTTTAGTTGATAAACTATTCTTCTGCAGGAATACAGGTTAACAATTCTGATACTGCTGTAAAGGTATACAGAAATTGAGCAATTATGTAAGTGAATGGAAGAGTTGAGAGCCAAGTTTCTCACTTTTGGAGCAGTTAAAATAAAAAAGAGGAAGACTTGAGAATAAGATGTAAGTCAATGAATTAGAGCTGGAGATTGAACTCATGCTCCAACTTAATATAGACACAAATGTCTGCACACATAAATATTAATGTATATGTATTACATATATATACACATTTATACATATATATACACACACACACATACACAGATACATTTGTTAATATGTGTTCATAATTTTCTGGCTGTGTCAAATGAGAGGACATAGAAGCAATGATAACCCAACTGCAAAAAACACGTGAGCATTCAGATCTTCTTCCCATGAAAGGATCCAGAAATCCTTAGAGAAATAGATGATCTTAGATTGGGGCAGGAAATATACAACATGAGCCTGAAACATCCTGTAATGAGAAAAAGCAGGAAGCCCTAAACACACACACATGCACATACATATAGAAAATGCTTGTCTGCATGTCGAACGTATGGGCGTAGGTCAAATGAATACAGCAATCACTGAAAGAGCTCCCAATGGCCAAAGCTGAAACATGTTGATTAATAAACAAAACAAAATGGCATTGGATTTTTTAATCCAATGTATTAAATATATATCCGATACTGACACAAACACATGATTGAATAAATAAATACATTGGGAAGAATGGATAACATACCATACAGAAGAATTCCAAGTAATTTACATAGGTACCCACTCTCAAAAGGTGGAATGTAACTCTCTACTTCTTAAATATGTCTGTGTGTAGGGATTTCCATCCAAAACAGTTCAGTAAACAAAAGGGAATAAAGTCTTCATTGTGGATAGATTTGACAAACACTGCCTTAGCCAGGGGATCCAAGTTAACATCAAAAAATAGTAAGTCATGTTGATATTTTGGTATCCTGGATCTGATGTGATAAAAATGGCAGTTTACTGTTTTCCTTTTCTCCCACCAGGTGTACACAAAAGTGACTAAGTGCAGGGCAGAAGACCTGAAAAATGCCATTTGGTGATTCAAGCCTGCAGGAGGCAGTGTGATCAGCAAATGCTGAGGAAAAAGCAACTCTCCCACCTACCTTCGGGCCATTTTCTTATCTCCTACAAAGAAAAAACGCTTTATATTGCTAGGGGAGAGGTAGCAAATTCGATCATCCCCCCGCACATGATCTAAGGCTCTTTGTAGATGAGATAGATAGGAAAAACAGCTTTCTACTTATACAGAGGGTGTATGGGGCAGCCCATCTTCACTCGTTCAATACCTTGAATTCTTAGAAAGCAAAGGTCTGCTACTGCTGGCACTGGGGGAAGAAATGCCCATTCAATACCAACAACAGATACAAAGCAGAAGTGGATGCCATGGTGAAGAGAGGCAGGAGTACTAAAATGTTCTAACACTAGAGGCCCAAGCACACAGGACCAGTCTAGAGGCTGTGCTAGAATAACAGAATTCCCAAATTCCACCTTGAGACTAAGTTGCTTTGGTCTCCTGCAGAGGGAGGGGCAAGAGCATGGAGGGAGACCTCATAGCATGGACGTACAGTGATGGCTAAAAGTCAAGGGTAGAGGACAATCATTAAAGTCCTTCCAGCATTTCAGTCTCCATCGTAAATATGGAACAATTTCAGGTCCCCTCTGGAAGATTTTGAAGACTGTGGTATACTGTGATAATGTTAACAACAAAATGCAAACCCAGTTCAACTGCCAAAGAGACTGACTCAACACTCCCAACTGCTGCACAGCCTGATAGAAGACAAAATATACCCATTTCCAGGACTAAATGTGTCCCAGTCTCTACTGAGACACATAAAAAAAAAATTAAAAAAAAAAGTCAAACAATGACCAGGACAGCCAGGTGGAGGCTATGTAACTTTTTGTGGCTAACTTTAAAATCATGCAGGCTTACTTCTGGATTTCACTAGTCATTTAGCCAAGATTTAAGAATTTAGGACTTAAATCTCATCTCTATTTAGGAAGAGTGTTAAGGAAATTCTGGACCTGTCTTAAGCCAGCACTTAAAATGTGTGTCATGTTGTCGCACCCTAATGGATAAAGTTATCATCTGTCTGTTGTATAATTAGAAATATCAACTAAAGTAATTGTTCTGGCCTATCAAGTATTGGGTTGTTAGGAAAATCATGATGGATTTTTGCATAGAAAAACACAGAAAAACATAGAAAAATAGGTCATGACTTTCCCAACAACCCAATAGTTTGTGTGTTTAACCAAGAGAGCAGTAGTGATTACTACTGAGACTGTGGTGGGATGGATGGATCTGACTAGAGAACACTAGAGAACTTTCGGAAAAAAACGGCAAGATTTGTTCTTTAAACTCAGCTCAAGTTGAGATCACAGAACCAGAGAGTTTCTATGATAGTTCTAAGACTCTTTTTTAATTATAAGCTTGACACTGACCTTACTGAATATCAGACACACAATTTAATTGTATGCATTGTGAAATAATAAAGTTGACTTCACAGACTCACAAGTTGCTCATACACAAATAGAGCTTTGCTTAGGAAGGGGTGGGAGACTTTGGAATCAGAATATCTGGTTGCATTTATACATTTGAAAATCTGAAACACCTGAGTTACTCAAAGCTTCCCTTGCCTGTGGAAGAAGCCTGCCTTCCCTTGTCTGAAGGACTCAGCTCCCCTTCTTTGACAACTCTGTAGTGACCTTGCCTGGGACAACTGTCCTGAAAGTGGTATGTTTTATCAAGACCTACTCAAACTATCCCATTGCTGCTGGACCCAGATCTCAGTATGCTTCAGGGGACCAGTACAAAGTCTGATCTAAAAGGAAACATACTCCAAAAGAATTGTAAGAATATCCTACTTTATATCCACAGAAACTAAAGAATATATGCTAATGAGGGACCAGCAGTTAGCGTAATGGCTATGTCACTAGACTCCCATGTAGTAGACCGCAGTTCAAATCCCGGACCCGGTGGCTTAAACTCACGCCGGGTGCGTGTGCGTGCGTGCCCAAGATCCCAAGAGGAGAATGAAGAAGGGATTGTGGCATGGCCATCCCCCCAGGGGGTGATTTCTCGCTTTCTGCCTCTCTGTCTCCCTCGGTCTTTCTGATGAGCTCACACACCCTGTAGCAAAAACCTCTCAAAAAAAAAAAAAAAAAAAAAAACAATATATGCTAATGGTAGGAAAGAAATATAATACTTGCATTGAGCTCAATAGTTGTACTTTATGTATTAGTTCACACAGTTGAAAGTGGCTTTAAAATTTGGCTTGGGGGATCAGCAGATGGCATAATGGTTACCTTGCTGGACTCTCATGTAGTCGACTATCATTTGAATCCCAGACTCACAGTTTAAAACTCATGCAAGGTGTGTGTGTGTGTGTGTGCATGTCTAAAATCTCAAGAGGAGAATGGAGGAGAAGGGATTGTGGCATGGCCATTCCCTCTGGGGATGGGTGGTGGTGTGTGAATTCTTGCTTTCTGCTTCTCTGTCTCTCTGGTGAGTGCATAAGTCCTATAGCAAAAATCTCTCTTAAAAAAATTGGCTTGTTTTGTTGATTGAAACTGGGATTCTATGATGGCTAATATTGAATAAAGTGGAGGTGTCAGAAGTTCCCTGAAATAATGTAGAGGAAAGATTCTTGAGGCTGGGAAAGAAGTGTCACATCAGATTTAACACACTCTGCATGTTTCCAAAGAGGCTCCTTGAAGGTTCCTCCTTCCCAATACCTCACTGAAGCATTGAGAAAAATGCAAATGGTACAAGCATTGGTACCCTTTAAAAGCTCTCTGATGGGTGGATACTCACAATAAGGGCAGCTAGTTCCATGGCTTGACAACATCCGAGAAACTTAGAGTTGATTTTGTTATCCTCACTAGCCCCAATGCAGGTTACACTAATATCATCTGAAGGCAGCAACTTTGATTTCTTAGAAAATAAGTTTCAACCTTATTTGAGGCACGGGACTGTTTGATCTGAGCTTGACAAGAATTATACAGGTTCATTTCTGTAGCATTTTATTTGCAAGCCTCTTTTCTCAATAAGGAATAAATAGACCTGCTATGAAAACCTCGAGTGTTCTTGTTAGGAAAAACATGTATGCTGGCATCTTTTATTACAGCACAGGGAAGACTTTCTTCACTAGAAGACAATTTATCAAAATGAAAGGTAAAACTCAGATGAAACCAAAGGGCTGCTGAAGCGGGTAGAAAGGTTGGATGATGGTGAAACTATGTTTCTGGTGGTAATGGAGATGTCTGTTGGGTCAAATTGTTGAGTCCAAAGCCTCATGTATTTCTTCTGGTGAATAGTGTCCCAGTGACTAATCTCCCAGACACTTGAAAGAACTTTGGCATAAAAGATACAGTATGAGAAATGGAAGGTAAATGGAGCTTGAAGAGAACCAGAAACAAATTTTTAATGGCTGCATAAACTTGGGCATATATCTCAATTTTCATGAAACTCAATTTCTTCATCTGCCAAATGGAGTTAATAGAAAAGCATACTATAGAATTACAGTAAGGAGGAACCAGCAGTTAGTGTAATGGCTATGTCGCTGGACTCCCATGTAGTCGACCATGGTTCGTGTCCCAGATCCGGTGGCTTAAAATTCACACCAGGCACGTATGCGTGCATACCCGAGATCCTGAGAGGAGAATGGAGGAGAAGGGATTGTGGCGTGACCATCCCCCCTGGGGGGTGATTTCTTGTTTTCTGTCTCTCTGTCTCTCTCTGTCTGTCTGGCGAGCGCATGCGCCCTATAGCGAAAACCTCTCCAAAAAAAAAAAAGATAATATATCTAATTGAAAGTAGTATTAGGCTATTAATTAGTTGCGAATATTGTTATCATCATTATCATCATCATCCCAAATTGATGCCCACTCTTATGAAATATTTTTATGAATATAAATACTGCTGAATCATTTTTCCTAGTGCTTATAATAATAAAATAATTATAAGAATATCAGCATCTACTATTAAACTGACAACAGTAACAGCACTAAGAAAATCTATTGAGGGTTAAGTAAGCACCAACCTCTGTACAAACTGGCATACGTGTTTCATGTTTACCTTCCACAGCTTCGTCTTACTCAAAGGGCTATTTTGACCATAGTCTAGCTTCAGTAGATGGGGGGATATAATCATTTAAAAAGGACTTCTGGTGAGGCATATATAATCCAAGATTAGATCAGGCCATTCATATATTTTCCTTCATTAGATAATTATATACAAATCAAAACAGAGAAATTAGTTTTGCAATGGGATGTTGTATCCATAAAAGGTTGCTGAGTTTCCCAAAGAGCTTAATTTATTTCCCACTATGAATAACAATTGTAATGATCACGAAGAACCAAGCCCCACATTTTAAATTTATTGAACATTCTATATTATCTATAAAATAAACCTAAGCAGGAAGATTTCTATTAGTTGATCATTAACTGAAGGATATCATCTTGATGTACTGTACTGCTGGTAGGTTATTAAAAAAGATTATACATTGAAAAGGTACTTATTTATCCTGTAAGATTATTTACATATAATTATTTCAAAGAGGATATTTTTTTCCTATACTAGGAAATCTCTCTCAAATTTCTTTGATTTTGTTTATTTTATTTCAAATTCTTTTATAAATTCAATCACATTATTTAGCTTGTAAAGTGAATATTCCAACATGTGTGCATTTCTCCCAAGTCCAGTCAATAATACTATAAAGTTATCTTCAACAGATAATACCCCATTTCTTTGTCCCATTAATGCTCTGCCTCTCTATTTTTCTCCTAAATGTCCTTCCTCAGACTCTATTCCTTCACCTACCCTCTTCGCACCCTATATCTGATATTAACAACCATTTACTGTGTTTGTATATCCTTTAGTCATTCAGTTATGGTCATAGAGTGGGGATACTCAGTATATATTAAGTGGAGACATACAATGTCTCTTCTTCATAGCCTGGTTTGGAAAATAGTGCTATATTTCTTCCATACATTCTATAATGTTTCTAAAATTAATGTGGATGACTTATTCTCCTGCCTCAGGAGGTCTACTGATTCTCTCCCATATAGTAAGCAGCTTTGTCCAAAGTGGCAGCACCAGGAAGGAGCACAGGGATAGCTTTTAAAGTCAGACTTAAATTTTATAACCAGATGTGTGCTTTGGACTGTGGGCAAATTGCTTAGCAAATTGTAGTATTTCTAAACATCTACCTATAGATATGTTGCAAAATGACATGGGCTAATGGGACATCCACAAGTTTCAGTTTGTTCTTTCTTGGTACTATTGGGATGCTCTGATGATTGGAGATGGAGAAGGCTCTAGCTCACTGCCCTTTCCCACTCCAAGTGTTTTATCATAATGTAAGATAGTCTAGAATGAAATCTGCCCTAGTTAGGAACACTTCCACCAAACAAGTCCACAGACAGTGACACAACCTGCTCTGCAAGGTTAGTGTTTTCTTAGTTTGGCCCTGCTAAGACCTCTAGCAGCTACCTCAAATGAATGCTTTACTTTCTGCTGGACAGACAGAGATATGGTTCTATGGCAACGTCAGATGTGCTGTTGCTTAGGTTGGACAGGATGATTTTGCATTGGTGGAATCCAGGACAGTATGAACGTGGAGATACACAACTCCATGCTTTGGCCACTGGGCTTACCAGGTTTTCAAATCCATTCATTCAGTAGCAGGCATGACTGTACCGTATTTGTTGTCAACTCCTATTTTGATTACTGTTTATTTCAGTACAGAAAATGTATTTCTAACATCCCTTTGTCTAATTAGCCAATATGTTAGTGCATTTTTAGAAAGTTTTAAAAATACTTGTTAGGAAGTTTGCAGAGCACAGAAACCTGTCCAGGGCTCTTTCTATGCTAACCAATACTAGAGTTTAGTTAAGACATTATGATTAAAAAAATATTAACAAGTTGCCTTTTATTTCTAATTAATTATTCTATAGACTTTTGCCATAGGGTGTGTGTGGTTGCCAGAGAGAGACAGTGAGAAGAAAAGTGAGAAATCATCCACCAGGGAGGATGGCCATGCTGCATTCCCTTCTCCTCTGTTCTCCTCCTGGGATTTTAGGCACACAAGCACATGTGCCCAACATGATTTGGACCCAAACCAAGATCAACCATGTGGGAGTCTAGCACCTTAATCACACCACTTGTTAGCACCAACTATTTGTCTTTTGACTGTAGATTAAAATTACATATATTACTTAAACACACATATATTTATTCCATTCTGTCTTTCAGCGCTTTTCAAATTGTAGCTCTTCATGATCCATTAATAAGTAATAAAAACTATTTCCCATGTCAAAAACACCATTTTCAAAAAAATATGTATCATTAAAAAATGAAAATACGAGGACATAGAAAAAATGATAAATAATTCTCTAAAATGTTCATATCACTTGTATGTGCATATGTTCACACAATCACATTTCTTGTGTATGTGTGTGTACATGTGTGTCTTGAACTTCAAAAGACAATGGACTCCAAACTATAGGGTTGAAGTAAAAAGGAAAAAAGTTTTAAAACTATTAACTTTTAGGAGTATTTTAAAGCAATTTATAGACCACACAGCAATTATACTTTTATTCTCTTCT
>NW_006160067.1:344508-367731 GCF_000334495.1 Tupaia belangeri chinensis
TTCCGATTCAGAGAGAATTATCATTTCTAAAAGAAAAAAAAACTCATTAAGTATTCTTACTAAATTGCTCCTTTTTATAAAAGAACTTCTGATGTTGAGCCTCAGAAGGGAAGGATTTTGATCTTTGGTTCTTCTCTGATCCATTCTTTTGGCAACAGTAGAGGTCTCCCATCTGTTGGCCAGCAGTAGTAACATTATGGAAAAAGCAAACACAGCTTAATGTTCACATTATTATCTCAACTAGTTAGCAAATATACTAACTTTGAAGGTACAAAGTCTGGAACTATTTGACAGGTGTGCCTATGAATCTGAGATTAAATGAACACTCAAGGAAGCTATAGATGAGCATGCAAAAAAAGGGAAGTGGTTTGGAATATGTTAAAAACCTAGAATTTGTATGATTAATTACATAAGGTACAGATGGATCAGGATAATTTAAAATTTCTCACTTGAGGCATTTCTTCAGAAGAAAATATCATTAACTGAGATAGGAAACTCTGTGTGTATCTCCTTGATAAGTAAAAATATGGATCACGTTGACACTGAGGTTTGTCCATTGGGGATTCCCACAGTTATCTGGGTGAATTTCTACAGCTAAAGAGAAGAGATTGTATAATGACATGTAGTTTAATGTCCTTAGCATATTTACAGAGAGCTGAAGCTATGAAAGTAGTAGAGGGACCAGCAGTTGGCATAATGGCTATGTCGCTGGACTCCCATGTAGTCGACTGCGATTTAAGTTCGGACCTGGTGGCTTAAACTCGTGCCAGGGACAAGTGCGTGTGTGCCTAAGATCCTGAGAGGAGAATGGAGAAGGGATTTCAGTGTGGCCATTCCCCCTGGGGGTTGATTTCTCGCTTTCTGTCTCTCTGTCTCTCTCTGTCTTTTGGGCAAGCACATCCGCCCTATAGCAAAAACCTCTCCCCCCAGAAAAAATAAAAAGAAAAAAACAAAATAGTAGAGATTTCTCATAAGGAAGATATGAGGTAAATTATTTGAAGACTGACATTGGAATTTGAAAATATTGATACCTCAACTTTTCAAGCATGAGCAGAATACTACTCAACAAGAGAAAATGAAAAACCATTGTGAGATGGGAGGGGAACAGAGGCAGAGTTGTCTCATGAGTGACTGAAAGACAATTTTGAGGAGAAACTATTCAACAGCATTGCATGTCAAGCAATAAAAGAAAAAAATAACTTATTGAGTGACAAAATATTGGGTTGTCAGAAAAGTCATGATACATTTTTGCATAGAAAAACAGAACAATATGTCATGACTTTTCTGACAACCCAGTATATTTGTTAAGGTGGGAAGATTAATTTCAGTGAACCAGTGAAGTAAGAAGCCTAATTTTACTAGGTTGAAGAATAGGATTTGTGACAAAGAAGGGAAAATAAGTATACTACATTTGCGAGGAATGTGCTTATGATGGTGAGAAATAACTCCATAGCCAAAGGAATACAGGACCAAAAAAAAAAGCAGAGATGGAACTTTTCCATAATCTTATTTGCCCTGATATACAGTTATTTTTCACACAGTAAAACTAAATAAGTTGTGAAATAATGACTTGCACTCTTAATTGCCAACCTGATATACTTATTTGATAGTCTAAACTTAATCAACTCTTCTTCTATACTCAATACTCTTATCCTTTCCTCCTGACCATTTTCTCTGTATCCATGGCTAGCAGCCACATCCTTCAAGTTGGTTACTAAAACAAACAGATGCACTAGAATCATCACTGAATTTTCTTTTTCTTTCTTGCTCATTTCACATTTCTCAAGAAACCTTGTTGATCAACATATGAGAAAATGTAGGGAGAACATTAGCAACTGGCCACCTCTACCTCCACCTTGTCTATCCTGATCTAACTCGCCTTCCTCTCTCATCTGGAGTACTGGCATGGACTTCAATTCTGCATCCCTCTAGTCCATTCCTGACTCACAACCACCAGAGGATACCTTATAAGATGTAATTATATAATGTCACAGATGGACACACAAACGTCCAATGAATGCCCACTTCTCTCAGACCAAAGTCAAGATCTTTACAATGAACCATGTGACAGCATCATGTGGCACCTCCTTCCTTGCTGGACTGACTTCCTCTCTTGCTGCTCCCCACTTCTCGCTCTGCTTTAGCTCTGCTCATCCCCTCACTGTTTGTTGTACGGCTAGCCAATATCTCACTTCAAACCTTTAAAGGATACTCCTATCTTGGGGAAGTCTCTTCCCCCAAATACCCATAAAGGTAAATCTATCACTTTCTCAAGTCTTTGATCACATATCATCTTCTTCCTGAATGCTACCTGGATTACCTTATTTAAAAATTCAAAATCATCTCCCCCATTTTTTTATGCCCATTTTATTCTCTGATTTTTTTCAAATACTCAGGACAGTGCCTGGCACATAGGTGGTACTCATAAACTATTGAATGAAACTATGAATGAGCAAATTAGTCTTTTCTGATCATATCATTCTTAGTGTGGCTTGATAAGATATGTATATATAGGTGGTTTGGGATAGCTTTATGCATGGAGATAAACACAGTTTTAAGTGCCAAAATGCCAATAGAGGGTTGACTTAGAAAATATTTAAAAGTAATTATTGGAGACCGAAGGCTGTTTCTGACGAAGAGAATATTCTCAGGAAATAGAACCAATTCCAGTGCAGTAATGTACATCCTCTTCTCCTGCCCCAGAGGACCGTCTGACTCATCTTCATTCAAAGGAGTCCACAGCTTCAAGGCTAATCACTTTTTGTTCTAGAGTAAAGCTGCAAGACCCACACCATAGGATACCAGCCACATTGGGAGGCTATTATTATATGCTATATTTCACAACTTGAGTACCTATTGCATTATTTAGCTTGGTAGATTTGGGAACTAGGAAAAAGTTTATATTCTCTTTTCCCACTCCAACCAGGATCACTGCATTTGTCCAGAATAGCCTATGGATAAGATGGTTAACAAATAAATATTAAATAATCCAACTTAGACCATTTTTTAATTGAAATGGTGGCACTATTAATAATTATCCAGGGTACAAACAGGGAATAGGGTTGCCCTTCTTATGAATACCAGGACCCAATGCAGCAGTGAAAAGTGGTCCTAGTCACTATTCCTTCATTTGCTGAATCATGGATTATCTCATGGATCCTAGGGGAGGGATGGAAGTGGTTCAGGAAGCATTAAAGAACATTGGTGAAACATGAGGCAGCAACATTTTCTAACTGGTATAGACAAAGAACTACATCTTAGTAACTAAACTGGCTGAATGTTCTCCCTATGACTTCCCATCTCAATTTGCCTAGTATAGTCCCATTTTATTCCTAGTATCACAGTGTAATTAATAACTCCCTTTTTACTTCCAAAAATTTTCCAGTTAGGACCATGAATTATTGCTTATTTTCTTGCAAAACTGTTTGATGTTTTATTAAACCTGCAAGTAATAATGGATTATTGTCATATGTGTGCTAGTGACAAAAAAAAAGGAAATTAATGAAAAAGTAAAAAAAAAAAAAAAAAAAAAAAAGTTTAAGAACTGTCCTGTCATTGTACTAGAGACTCAAGACTGTTTCTTCATTCAAAGTACTGTAAGTCATATAATTTGGTCCATTCTGCTAAGTGGATGTGACCTCTGCTAACAATCAGACCCAAACTATTTTTGCTTCTATTTCTTTTCTGATACATATTACCAGCCATTTATGTTTTTAAAATTTGAAATATGGGGGTCAATACTAACATAGGCCTAGAACTAACTATAAACTCCTTCAGCCAGTTTTACAAATCTTCTTTGGCATCAAGCAAATATTATTATGAACTGAACAACTTTATCATGCTAGATTATAATAATAGTTTGTTGTACTTAGTAAATATGTTGAAATAGTGCTTCTAGGAACATCAGCACTAAATCATTTCTTCTGTCCAAAACAGACAAAGCCAAGTCCACATTTAATCATGACTCTCGTATAATAATTACATATTCTTTCTGCTACAATTATTTTCCCACTATTCTGATTTTGAGATGACCTTTTTTTTTTTTTTTTTTTTTTTTTTTTTTTTTGTGGGCGGGGGGATCATCCTTTCCTACTTTTTAAAAATATAGGGCACGTGCGCTCACCAGAAAGACAGAGACAGAGAGATAGAAAGCAAGAAACCATCCCCCAAGGGGGATTACCATGCTGCAATCCCTTCTCCTCCATTCTTCTCTTTGGATCTTGGGCATGCACGCACACGCACCCAGCAAGAGTTTTAATCCACCAGGTCCGGGACTCGAACCGTGGTTGGCTACATGGGAGTTCAATGACATAGCCATTACACTGTTGGTCCCTTGAAATGACTTTTTATCATGTATATTATATTCAACTTTCCAGATATGTGCATAAGAAAACTTCAAAAAGTTCATGGAATGAATTAAATTAGAAGTTTCATGTGAGTACAAAACAATTTTTAAATCAGTGCATAGTTATTTATAATGTGTACTTTACATAAATATTTTGAAGATGCTGCTTGTATATTTAATGTTAATATATTAATATTAAATATTAATATCTATAATACACATCATATTCATGAAGCTTTCAAAAGTTTTATGAAAAAAGCATATTATGAAGAAATGTTGCATGGATTTCAAAATATTTTTGCTCCAATATAAACTTATATTTTAATGCCATTTTCCTATGAACTTTTTGATGTTCAGCCCTATAAGCATTTGTATTTGTATATATGGACTTAATAAGGCATAATGTGGGGCCAGCAAAGTGGAGTAGTAGTTAAGGCACTGGATTCCCACATGGCTGATGATAGTTCAAGTCCCAGACCCAGCAGTTTGAAACTCATGCTGGACATGTCTGCGTGTGTGTGTGTGTGTGTGTGTGTGTGTGTGCCCAAAATCCTAAGAGGAAAATGGAGGAGGGACTGTGGTGTGGCCATCCTCCCTTGTGGTGATTTCTAACTTTCTCATTCTCTGTGTCTCTGACAAGCATACATGTCTTATAGCAAAAATCTCTCTAAAAATAAGAGACACAATGTACGTACTTAAAAAAAAGTAAGACATACACATTCATAGCCACAGTTTGACATTAAAATTTACTTGAGATTGTACCATTTTTCTTATTGCTTTGGGCCAGTGAATAAACATCTCATTCCCTCAGATTTCTGCCCAAAGTTTCTCCGTGTTTCACAAGCTGTATGCTATTAAGCAAGTGACAACCTATTTTTGCCTTAGTTTCTTCTTCTGTAAATTGAGAAAATAAAAGCATGTACCTTTTATAGGGTTCCAGTGAAAAATAAGTAAATCACTATATGTAATGGCTATAGAAATGTGATTGGCTCATAAGAAGTATTTTATAAAGCTTAAATGTACTTGAAAAGGCAAATTTTATAGTATAAAGTGAATGAGGTTAGAAAAGTAATGAAATCAATTTGAGTCTACCTCTGCAGTTACTAGCTATGTCAAAATGAGGATGTTACTTCTCAGAACTAATTTCCTTCCTCTCCTTTCTCTTTCTCCTTCCCTTCTTTCCCTCCTATTTTTTTAATCAAGAAAATAGAAACAACAATACCTGTGTCAGTAATGATGTGAGGCTTTGGATCACTTATTCAAAACTAATTACTGGCCCTGCCATGGTGAAGGGTACACTGGTTACACCACTATGTGGGAAGCTAAGGTCCCATGGGGAGCTAGGTTTAATTCCTGGCCCATTCAAAAGCCAGGCAATGGTGCACACCTGTTGACCCAGTTACTCATGAGGCAGGAGGAACATGACATAGTAAGATCCTGTCTAAAAGAAGAAAAATGATTAAGCTTCTAATTTTAGGATTCCAAATATGTGCTCTTAGTACTATAGGACTCAATGGAAGTTGGAACTTCTTTAATATAATCCTCTGCAACAAAATCCTTCCAATTGCATGACTTGATGGATCACTGACTTTCTGACCCAAGAGTTGAAGAAAATTCAGCTCCCTTCCTCAGAAGTTCATTTCAGCAGTGGAAACAGAATTGTCGCATAACCCAGTTAGTGTTTATTGAACACTAGGTTGTGATGCATCAGTCTGGTGGATGGCCATCATCCATAACAAACTAACATAGAGGAAGAACTTTTTAAAAGAGTATACACAATGTAGTAAAGGTGAGTATTTTCTTAAGAAACATTTGTTTCTCTTATTTATACCCACACATACAACATGAAAATGTACATGTAGTTATAGGTGTGTATGTATAAATGTAACACTGAGTACACACACATACACATGTATGTATGGACTAGAAATAGGAGTGAGAAATTCCTTGCATGACTAATATACAAGGGAAGAAGATAATGGGGGAGAATAGCTTCCCCCAAATGCAGAAAGATCTGAGAGAGGAAATTGTCAGTTGAGGCAGATGGGATTATAAGGTTCAGAGAAAGAGTCTTGAGACCCAAAGTGACACAGAAAAAGAGAAACATCACCAAATTGGCTGTGAACATGAATATTTTAGAGATTATATGTGTGTCTAGCTACCTCTAGGACCATGTATTCTCTCTCATCTCCTGAAAAACTTTGGAACTACACTTATGCCCCTGGAAATTTTGATACATACCAGAAAAGAATGATTTAAAATTCCTCCCATCTCATGGCTATGTCACTGGACTCCCATGTAGTCGACTATAGTTTGAGTCCTGGACCCAACAGCTTAAAACTCATGCTGGGCATTTGTGCATGTTTGCACAAAATCCCAAGAGAAGGGAGAAGGGATTGCAGTTTGACCATCACCCTTGGTGAGTTATTTCTCACTTTCTGTCTCTCTGCCTCTCTCTCTGGTGAGTGCACACATTGTAGAGCAAAAATCTCTCTTAAAAATTTTTTCCTCCCACCTTAGGAATATGAGGGTTTGAAATAGCAGCTATATAGTGTTACAGCTAAGAAAGATGTATATTTGTACAACCACCTGAGTAGTGGTTGCATGATGGAAGGTAGAATGATCAGGTGGGGAAGGAAAACAAACAAACAAAAAACCAAACAAACAAACAAAAAAACCTCATGCTTCCCCCAAAAGAGTGCAGTTACCCCTATTGACAAACTATCTTTTGTAGTTGCTGGATCAACTCCTGGATAAACTCATCTCCAGAAAATTGTAAGTCTATCTTCCAGCTAAATTTGTGAAATATGTACAATCTTGAGTGATTTGTAAAACTAGTGATCTTTGGACAGTATGAGCCATAGATAATTCCTGTTTTGTTTTTGTTTACTTTTTAGAGATTTTTGCTAGAGGGCGTGTGCGTTCTCTGGAAAGACAGAAAGTGAGATATCACCCTCCCCCCCCCCCCCCCCCGGAGGGATGGCCATGCCACAATTCCCTCTCCTCCATTCTCCTCTCAGAATTTGGGCACGCACATACATGTGCCCAGTGTGAGTTTAAGCCACCAGGTCCAGGACTCAAACTGCAGTAGACTACATAGAGTGCAGCAATGTAACCACGAAGCCATTTGCTCCATATTCCTCTGTATCTGAAGAAATGGGAGGATTATATCCATTCAAGATAAAAAAGACTAACAATTCAGTAATGTCTGTCTCTAGTACCTGTGTGATGTGTTCCCTTTGTCTTTTCCTCTTATACCTACTCAATTTTGCCCAGCAACAGGAGAAAGGACATTTGCTGCTGAGGTCATTGGTAGGCTCAAGGGTCCTACATGCAGGAAAAATTATTTCCAAGGAGAATTCTGAAACAAACTGTTCAGAGCCATGAAGGAGAACATCACCAACTGATCCATACTCAAGTCAGCATGCAGTGCCCATCCAGCTGTGCAGTTAGAGGGAACGATCCCTCTGAGTCACCCTTCCAATGACACCAGTTCAAGGGCATCCCCAAACCACCCTGAGGTGTGATAATTTGTTGGAAATAGCCACAGAACTCACTAAATAAGATTACACTCATGGTTTATTGTAGGGGAATCGCAAGTTGAAATTAGCCAAAGAAACAGATTCATAGGACTGATTCTTTTTTTTTTCTTGGAGAGGTTTTTGCTATAGGGTGTGTGCACTCGCCAGACAGACAGAGAGAGACATAGAGACAGAAAGCAAGAAATTACACCCCAGGGGGGATGGTCACGCCGCAATCCTTCTTCATTCTCCTCTCGGGATCTTGGGCATGCATGCACACGTGCCTGGCGTGAGTTCTAAGCCACCGGGTCCGGGACGCGAACCGCAGTTGACTACGTGGGAGTTCAACGACATAGCCATTACACTAACTGCTGGTTCCCAGGACCGATTCTTGAGAGGGCTCAAAAAATGACCTTCCAGTTGTTTCCTTCGCTTGAAATCATAGGGAGTTTTACCTCCTCCAGGCCACTATGTGTGACAGTGTGCACAAAATATTGCCATCCAGGGGAGTTTTCCCAAGTCTTTGGTATCCAGGGTTGTTAACGGTCCTTGATTATGTACTAACTGCAGGCTGACTTCTAGTCTCCAAATGCTCCAGGGGTCAGTTTAATACCTTCAGTCATCACCTCACTAAGACATTGGACATGATAACTCATGGCCCAGAGCTCCCTTCAGGAATTGCTAGAGTGGTGCCTAAGCTGACAAGGATACTCTTATCAGAAAGGACATTCCAGGGACCTTTGAGATTTCTTCCACATCTAAGGACAAGGCCAGGCCTCTCTTTAAATAAGGTCAGTTTTTCACTGCATAGGGCTATGTATAGGTCTTCAGTCAGCTTTCCTGAGAATAGGAGTTTCTGGGGCCAGCAGTTAGTGTAATGGTTATGTTGCTGGACTCCCACATAGTCGACCGTGGTTTGCGTCCCAGACCTAGTGGCTTAAAACTGATGCTGGGCGCGTGTGTGTGCATGCCCAAGATCCCGAGAGGAGAATGGAGAAGGGATTGCAGCATGGCCATCACCCCTGGGGAGTGATTTCTTGCTTTCTGTTTCTCTGTCTCTCTCTGTCTGGCGAGTGCACATGCCCTATAGCAAAACAAACAAAAACCTCTCAGAGAATAGGAGTTTCTACCTGCAACTCAGATGAATGGCA
The DNA here is from genome assembly GCF_000334495.1 of Tupaia belangeri chinensis. Taxonomy (NCBI): domain Eukaryota; kingdom Metazoa; phylum Chordata; class Mammalia; order Scandentia; family Tupaiidae; genus Tupaia; species Tupaia belangeri. The sequence goes on from NW_006160067.1 coordinate 353,526, forward strand.
TTAATAAAAAACAAACCCCAGAGGCTTTGAGGAAAACCAGTTTCTAATGTTCTTCTCACTTTGGTTAGCCAGGCGTGTTTTCCATGCTTTACCTATGACAACAATATTCCAAAAAGATCCTGAAGAATGCTCCTTGACAGGAATGTTCAATAACTGAGTTTCACACACATTTATGAACCAAGCACTTTGCTTGTGTAGAGATTTAAAAAATGAATGATGTAAGACTGGCAACCAAGAGGTCATTTCAATGAAAGAGAAACAGTGAAGCAGGCATTTTAACAGAACAGAGTTGGGGCTGGCAGATGGTGTGATGGTTAAGGCATTGGACTCTCACGTGACCAATTGCAGTTTGAGTACCAGACCTGGTAGCTTGCTTTCTCACTTCCTCTCTCTCTTTCTCATAAAAAATTAACAATAGTAATAATAATAAATAAAATGAAATAAAATAATTCTAAAAAATGAATAGAATAATTTCTGAATGGGATAATTTATGTCTGTGGAATCACAGAAGAGAGGAACTTAATCCATCCTGAGGTTGAGAGCAATATTTCCTCGGATGACCAATGATGCATACTATTTAGTAAAAAATGAAAGTAGTATCGGCTGCATTAGCCATAAGAGTAATGAAAATAGCTAATAATTATACAGATTTCATTCTATCAGATACCATCTTCAGTCCTTCGAAAAGATTAATTTATTTCAATTATTACAATGGCAGTGGTAAAATCTCTTAGTAAACTCTGAGCCTCTGCTCTCCTTGAGTTTATGTCTTCAGGTAACAGTGTCTTGAAAATGTGTTGCCTTTTTTATAAAATAGAAGTGGGGGTGCATGTATACCCTGGACCCAGGAGGAAAGCACACCATTTGCCTAGAGGGATTGCTTTGAACAACTGCATGTACGAAGAGCTTAAATGTTTTTATATTCAAAATTCATGACGATGATTGTGCAAACCAGGAATGTTTCCCGGAAGCAAGAACATTCCCTCTTCTCATTGCACATTCACAGACTCTCCTTTCTCTCATGAAGTAGGAAGCTTCTTTGGAGGCAATGACAAATCCTGGGGCCTGCATCACACTCATCTGGTATGCAGTGTTCCCATTGAGGCCACTTAATCCGATTGACGTCAGCCAGTGCTCCGTGCACAGAATGTGCCACTCAGAATCTAGGGGAATCGATCATCCCTCAACTCGCATTGCCATGACACCTATGCCTCCGATTTATTTCAGCTTTGTAGTTTCTTTTTCTTCTCTTTCCTCTACAATAAAAGGAAATATATATTTTCTTTCACCACAAACGATGCTTACTAGAACCCCAGTTTCATCACTGGAAAATTCATACCATCAGTATGCACTGATAATTAAGGATTTTCAAGTAAAGCTATTGTAGAGAGCCAGATAAGAATGAAAAATGTACTGCTCATCTCTGCGTAAACATTGACTGACTGACTGACAGAGAGTCATTGCTAGACAAATTCCCCCCCGCCCCAGAGGAAAAAATTTCATTGCCAAATTAGTAAGGGATGGGGGAAGGAGATTCATGAAACACCTATATTCCAGGTATATCACATACATTGTAACATGTAACTTGGCAGGTGTGATCACCTGCTTATTCCCACACCCTTCCTCTCCATCTCCCAGGGGACATTTTGCAATGTCTGGAGACACTGCTAGCTGTCATACCTGGGGTATGGGCACACCTAGACTATATTGATTACTAAATATCACACAATGCACAGGACAGTTACCACCCCAACCCAACAACAAAGGTCATACAGCTCAATATCTCAACAGTAACATTCTCAAGAAACCTTGAAAGCAAATCCCACAAAGCCTTAGAGATGAGCGTTAATAAGAATTTAGTGATGAGACCACTGGAAATGCTTCAGTAACTTTCCTATGCTCATAAATTTAGCAAGGGCAAGGCACAAACAGATTGGTCTAGTGGCAAAAGTGGGCTCCTTCTATTGCACTAGGTTGTGCGAATAAACCTCGGTGACAAACTTGAACTTGAACTCTAAAGGCTGATCCTCAGATGCATATGACTTTTCCATTTATAAGAGTCTTTTTAAAGAATTTGATATGAAGGCACCTCTGGAGGTTGAATTATGGAAAAATACTTGGTCAGTAACAAGTCCATGAAGTTGCAGGCTGCATATTCAAGAGGCAATTTCACTTAATCAAATAACTATTTTTCAAATGCCTGCTCTGGTTACATGTACACTGGGAACGTATCATGTATGTATGATTGTGTGTATGTATGTATCATATCATTTATTCTCCTACTTCTCCTTCTAAAATAAAGACATGAATAAATCGTGGCATTCCACCTTAACTTTCCTGGTGCAAGAGAGGATGATAGGCAACATACAATATGGTCGAGAAAAGTCCTAGACCAAGGGAAGGCCACTTTCATCCTGGAAAGCTAATTCATTCTTCAGTTATTCATTTTACAAGTAAATGTGTAAACCCCTAGCCTGACCAGTAGAAGATAATGACAGCAATGCGATAAGTGCTAGAGCAGAGGTGAGAACAGGTGGTACAGGAACACAAAGGAAGAGGCACTTAACACTTTTTTGAGCTGATGGAGAAGACCTCCTAAAAGAAATCAAATACAAGATGAGTAAAATATTGAGACCAGAGTTTATCGGGTGGACCAGATAGGAAAGAGGAGCTAACCAGGACTAACAGGAAATCAGGAGGGTAGACAATAGGGCTGAATAGGAAAGCAGGAACCGACCATGGATCCTACAGACTTTGAATGTTGTTCTTAAAGTCAAAGGATGACAGCAAGAGTTTCGAAATGAAAGGAATTAATCATTTACATTTGAGAAGGATGGTCGTGTTGTTCATATGGACTCAGGAAGTACAGAGAGGAGGTGGAGACGCAAGTTTGAGGTTGCGAGAGTAAAGCAGGTTAGGAGTGATGAAGGCCTGAACTAGAGCAGATCAGCGAGAATGGAGAGTCAGAATCACTATAGATTTACAGATAGAATACCGGGGTCTTCAATGTGGACGTTAAGACAGAGGGAAGAGTTCTCTCTTGGGAAATGAGGATAGAGAAAACATAATTTGTTTATGGATACAGCTCCTCTGAGTTACCCATGCTGAACAAAAATATCGTAGGCCAACCAAACATCAGAAACTCTACTGGCCCCTTCAGATATTATCACAAAAGTCCTGTGTCGTAAGTATTATTCTTTTTCATTTAAAGATTAAATATCATAGAGTTTTCATTCTGATTAATATGCTCAGTGCCGAGGTCAAACACTACTACAGTTCTGGAAATTGCCAAGTCTATCTTCGTTAAGCGCTATGCAGAACTACTTATCTTGGCAAGATAATGCTCAGTAGGACTTAAGAAACCCTATTTGAGCTAGAAATGCAATCCTAGAGATTTTTATAAGTGGCAGTTGAGATCTTAGATGTATATGAAGTCATTCAGGGAAGATATTAATTAGAATAAGTGAGAAAGAGCCAGAGGTATAAAAGATTTAGTACAGAGCCCCAAGAACACTCATGTTTATGATGAGTTCTTTGAGGTTAACCAAAAACCAGTCAAAAAGGTGATGGGGAGCTAAAGGGAGGGTGGTGTCACAGAAGCGAAGGGAACATGTATAATCAATCTTGCTAAGAAGTCAGATATTCTCCTACTTTGTACTAAGAAAATGAATTATCACAAAGACACAATTAGGGTCTCGCTGGGGAAAGCCTCAGTCTAGAGGAGGTGATGTGATGTCCATCAACTCCTCTCTGTGGCCACTGAAACTTTTCTAATTCAAGCCATCATGATTAGGTGAAAAGATAACTTCTCAGCAATGTGTGGATAAACGGCTAAAGAAATATGGTATATGCACAATGGAATTCTATTCAATCTTTAAAAAGAAGGAAATGCTGTCACTTGTAAAAATATAGATGAACCTGGAAGACGTTATGCTAAATAAAATAACCAAGGCACCAAAAGACAAATATTGCATAATCTCACTTGTACATAGAATCTAAAAAGTCAAAGTAACAAAAGCTGTGGGTGGAGACTGGCAAGATGTTGGTCAAAGGATATATAATTTCAGTTAAACAGGAGGGATCATTCAGATCAATTGTACACCTTGATGACTACTGTTAACAATAGCGTATTGTATACTTTAAAACTGTGGAGAGTTTTTATTTTTAAGAATCATTTACTTAATTTTATATATCATTATTATTGTTATTATTTTTAATTTTGCTACAGGGCATATGTGCTCACCAGAGAGAAACAGAGGGAGAGAAAGTGAGACAGTAAGCCACCAGGTCTGGAACTTGAGCCAGGTTCAGCCATGTGGGAATCCAGCACCTTAATCACCATGCCACCTGCTGGCCCTGAGTAACTTTTAAATGTCCCCAACACAATAAAACTGATAGGTGCGTGGGGCAACAAATACACTTATTAGCTTTATTTAGTCACTCCACGATGTGTACATATATCAAATGTCATGTTGTACACATTATTTGTCAATTAAAAAATAGTGAATTTTAAAAAGGCACCCTTGACCTTAATTCAGTTGGTCAAAGTAGCACCCAACCAACAGTTGTGACAAGTAAAATTATTTCCAGACTTTTCCAATAGCCTCCTAGGAGTCAAATGCACCCTGGTTGGGAATCGCTGGCTTAAAGGATGGTATGCCTACTCTAAGTGCTGGTGCACTGCCGGAGCACCTGTGCCTGGGACCCCTCTTCCTGAAGACTGACTTGCTTGATCCCCAAACTCTAATCTCCACTCTTCCTGCCCCATCCAGGCATGCATCTGGCTCTGTATTATTATGATCCCACTACAAAGGCTCAAAGGACCCAAAGCTCCTTCCCTGACCTGGTAACTGAAACCTGTCCCTGTCCCTGTCCCTGGAGACCAAGGCAGTGGCAAGCAAGCCCCTGGGGTTGTGTATCATTTGGGTAACAATAGTCTCACAAATCATCTTATTGTTTTGTGGGCCTTAGAGGGTGCTACTGAGAATGGCAGGGAGTGTGACTCATCCTGCTGTAATATTAAAGAAAATAAATAACAGAACCAAAAAGGCATTAAGTGAGGAAATGAGGCAGGGATGCGTGAGGCAGACGTGGTCCAACTGCACTGTGTAGAGGTGGAAGTCACCCAATTACTTGGGAAGCCGAAGAAGGGAGGGACCTGCCGACTCAGTTTTCTGAATGAACTGCAGAGTGCACATTCAGATCGTACTAATTCCCCAGGCAAGCCTTTTCCTCTGAGCTCTCTTTCTGAATACTAAGCAAATACAGGCAATTGGGTTGTCATGGTCTGTTTCTGTTTTAAGTAATAATGGTAATAATCATGCCTTATATTCATTTGGTGTTTCCTAGTTTACAGAGCACTTTCCTATATATTAAGCCAGTCCACAAACAAATCAATTTGTAGACACCTAGCCAAGAGGGAGACTGTTTCTGGAAGGTGTGTTTCTATAGGTTGAGACAACAGACCATATTTATGAGAGCGCAGGCTCTGGAATCTGAAGATCTATGTAAGAATAATAGTTCAAACCAATTTTGGAAATTTGAACCTTAAACAGTTAAACCCTCTAAGAAATAACTGAAATAAAGATATTTTCTATTGCTTTATCAGTTATTATGTCGCTGGCAAATTATATCAGTTAAAACTAGAGGCCCTGGAGCAAACTTAGCATAAACATAAATCCCGACAACCTTCCTCAATTATACAACTTGGGTAAATACTTTTCTTCTCTGTATCTCAGTTGACTCAAATGTAGAATGAAGATAATACACTGTAATATGTTTATTAATTATAATATTCTAATGAAGATATAGGATTTTTGCCAGGATCAACTTATAAGAAAAATAAGAAAAGCTATCAGAATACTGCCTAGCCCTAGTAAATATTAAATTAAATTACTATTATGTCTAGAGGTAAGTTATGATAATAAAAGTGTTTTAATAATAACGAAGTACTGGGACCAGCAGGTGGCATGGTGGCTAAGAGCACTGGACTCTCACATGGCTGACTATGGTTCAAGTCTCAAAGGACCCAAAGCTCCTTCCCTGACCTGGTAACTGAAACCTGTCCCTGTCCCTGTCCCTGGAGACCAAGGCAGTGGCAAGCAAGCCCCTGGGGTTGTGTATCATTTGGGTAACAATAGTCTCACAAATCATCTTATTGTTTTGTGGGCCTTAGAGGGTGCTACTGAGAATGGCAGGGAGTGTGACTCATCCTGCTGTAATATTAAAGAAAATAAATAACAGAACCAAAAAGGCATTAAGTGAGGAAATGAGGCAGGGATGCGTGAGGCAGACGTGGTCCAACTGCACTGTGTAGAGGTGGAAGTCACCCAATTACTTGGGAAGCCGAAGAAGGGAGGGACCTGCCGACTCAGTTTTCTGAATGAACTGCAGAGTGCACATTCAGATCGTACTAATTCCCCAGGCAAGCCTTTTCCTCTGAGCTCTCTTTCTGAATACTAAGCAAATACAGGCAATTGGGTTGTCATGGTCTGTTTCTGTTTTAAGTAATAATGGTAATAATCATGCCTTATATTCATTTGGTGTTTCCTAGTTTACAGAGCACTTTCCTATATATTAAGCCAGTCCACAAACAAATCAATTTGTAGACACCTAGCCAAGAGGGAGACTGTTTCTGGAAGGTGTGTTTCTATAGGTTGAGACAACAGACCATATTTATGAGAGCGCAGGCTCTGGAATCTGAAGATCTATGTAAGAATAATAGTTCAAACCAATTTTGGAAATTTGAACCTTAAACAGTTAAACCCTCTAAGAAATAACTGAAATAAAGATATTTTCTATTGCTTTATCAGTTATTATGTCGCTGGCAAATTATATCAGTTAAAACTAGAGGCCCTGGAGCAAACTTAGCATAAACATAAATCCCGACAACCTTCCTCAATTATACAACTTGGGTAAATACTTTTCTTCTCTGTATCTCAGTTGACTCAAATGTAGAATGAAGATAATACACTGTAATATGTTTATTAATTATAATATTCTAATGAAGATATAGGATTTTTGCCAGGATCAACTTATAAGAAAAATAAGAAAAGCTATCAGAATACTGCCTAGCCCTAGTAAATATTAAATTAAATTACTATTATGTCTAGAGGTAAGTTATGATAATAAAAGTGTTTTAATAATAACGAAGTACTGGGACCAGCAGGTGGCATGGTGGCTAAGAGCACTGGACTCTCACATGGCTGACTATGGTTCAAGTCCTGGACCTGATGGCTTGCTTTCTCACTTTCTCTCTCTCTCACTCAGTCCCTCTCTGGTCAAATTAAAATAAATAAATAAATAAAGTTAAATAAAATAATTCTTTTAAAAAAAGTACTAAATTGAAGGCTCACATAGAGATAAGCCAACATAGGTCAACATACACCAGCTAGGTAAAGATATTCTTTCTCTGCAACTCCTGATCTACCTTTAGGTATATAGACAATTAGCTATCCTAAGCTCAAAGTGTGTATAAACACAAAAATGTTAGCCCGGGGACCAGCAGTTAGCGTAATGGCTATGTCGCTGGACTCCCACGTAGTCAACCACAGTTTGTGTCCCGGACCCGGAGGCTTAAACTCATGCCAGGTGCATGTGCGTGTATGCCCAAGATCCCGAGTGGAGAATGGAGGAGAAGGGATTGCGGTGTGGCCATTCCCCATGGGGAGTAATTTCTCAATCTCTGTCTCTCTCTGTCTATCTGGCAAGCGCACATGCCCTATAGCAAAACCCTCTCCAAAAAAAAGAAAAAAAAAAAAACGTTAGCCTGAAAGTGTTTGTTTGTCTTTGCTATAGGGCACATGTACTCACCAGAGAGACAGAGACAGAGAAACAGAAAGTGAGAAATCACCTTCCAGGGGGCTGGCCATACAACAAGGGGATGGCCACACAACAGTCCCTTCTCCTTCATTCTCCTCTCAGAATTTGGACATGCACACACATAAGCCACTGGGTCTGAGACTCAAACTGGTCTATCATGTGGGAATCTAGCCATGTAATCATTATGCCATCTGCTGGTCTTAACCTGGAAGTGTTTTTAAGCGAATATTTTGAAATTCCTAAGAAGACATTACCTGGGGGCCAGCAGGTGACATAGTGGTTAAGGCACAGGACTCCCATGTGGCCAACATGGTTCAAGTCCCAGACTCAGCAGCTTGAAACTCACACTGGACATGTTTGTGTGCTTGCCCAGAATCCCCAGAGAAGAATGAAGGAGAAGGGATTGTGACATGGCCATCCCCCCACCCCACCAGAGGATGATTTCTTGCTTTCTGTCTTTGTCTCTCCAGTGAGCACACGTACCCTATAGGAAAAATCTTTCTCAAAAGAAGAAGAAGAAGGAGAAGACATCACCCATAAAAATAAGTACGCATAGGTTGACTAAATTCACAGAGCTCCACATTGTTATATCTATTGATTTCATCTATTTATCAAATAATTATTGATCATCTAATAGCAAGGTAATGCATAAAGAATTAGGGGTAAATTAGAGTACCCAATCAGCTGGTACAGTCTTTGTACTCACTGAGGACACACTTCAAACACATAATCACCCCCAAAACTAATTTTTATAACTGTCGTGGATATAAAGAAATATAAAATGTTACAAAGATATGCTATTGAAGGAATAATCCTAATCTGTAGTGGTTAGAGTAGCAGAGAAAACACCTCTGGGAAGATATATCTTTCTAAGCTGAGATTTGCTGGCAACTTAGGATTTCAAAGACACTGTTAATAAAATAATGATTTGTGGTTTTGGAAGTGGTTGACAGAAGTCTATAGGGACCATTAGTTTCCTATTTTCACAGTGAGCATAGAAAAATCATGCATTCTGTTTATCAAAAGTGTCATCAAGTCACTTACATACATTTTAGAAGAAGGGAGTGAGAAAGTTGCCAAGGGAAGACATGTGTAATTTTTAATTCTATTGGAGATTATTTTACCCACAAAAGACCAATTTTACTATATCATATTCTTAAGATGCAGCTGATAGAAGTTCTATGGATACTTATCCATTTGTGTCCACTCAGTGGATTACTTTGAACCATTCATTTCCTTCATTAATTAATGTCTGACTATATTCTGATAAAGGCTAAGAAAATGCTCATCAATGTATAATATTTTATATTCTTTTCTTGACATTTTTAAACAGCATGATAAATCTCCACAGAAGAAATCAATAGAGCAACAGCTGTGCCAAGAGTCTGCTTTCTCTCCTTTTTCAGTATTGACCCAAGAATCTTATTTTATATGTATGTGTAATACAAAGAATAATGACCCCCCCCCCAAGATGTTATATCCTATGCCTGGCAAGTCATGAATTGGTTATATGCCATGGTACGGGGGTGGGGGGAGAAGAGAAGGGTCATCACTCTGATACTGACTCTTCTGCCTTCCAAATTAGGCCCATTCAGATAATCCAAGATACTCTCCCAATCTTAAAATTTGGTGACTAACAACCTTAATTACATCTGTAACCTTAGTCCAGGGAAATCCATTCCGATATTTGGACCTTTAGAAGTATAGAATAATTTATCTGAGCTTTTGTGTGTATGTGTGTGTTTTGGTTATTTTTGTGTGTGTGTGGAGGGGAGTTTGCCATAGGACACATGCGCTCACTGGAGACAGTGAGAGGGAAAGTGCAAAATCACCTCTCAGGGGGGATGGCCATGTCACAATTCCTTCTCCATTCCACTCTTGGGATTTAGGGTGCACACACACACACACACACACACACACACACACACACACACTGGCATGAGTTTCAAGCAGCCGAGTCTGGGAATCAAACCATGGTCACCCAGTACCATAACCACTATTCCACCTTCTGGCCCTTAATCTGAGTTATTTTAAGACATTACATTTGTGATTATTACCCATACACTTTTCAGAGCAAATGTATATTTAAATAAACTAAACATTCCAAATTTTGAGAGTAAGTTTTTCTTTATAGAAACTATATAACCTTCAGAAGATTTCAAGGACTACTCTAATCAGCAGTTCTGCTTCTTGACAAAAAATCATTTTACTTCTAGTTTATTTGTTTTTGACAGTGAACTGTTTGAGTTCTTTATATAATTTGTAATTCCTTTTCATATGTATAGTTTACAAATATTTTCTTCTGTTCTGTAGGTTGCCTTCTTACTCTATTATTTCCTTGAACAGAACCACCAGCTTGACTTTTTTCTCTGGATCCACTGACCAAATATTTTTATCTGCCTATGTAAAGACAGAGCAGAGAATAGTTTATTTTCCAGTGTCTCATACTAACAGATACTAAATAAATGTCAGTTAAGCATGTGGGTTTCTATATTAAACTACTCTTCAACATCCTAGATAGATATATATTTAATAGGTATTCATAAGTTATTACATCTAAATTAACCTCCTGATACCTCTGATCAGTCTTGCATTTATTCCTGTCTGTCTTCAATTTATAACATATCTAAACCTAACAATGACACTTGACCATTCACTTTTCCCTTCCATCCCATCACAAATTCATTTTTTTTTTATTTAAAAAAATTTGTGGGGAACCAGCAGTTAGCGTAATCGCTATGTCGCTGGACTCCCACGTAGTCGACCGTGGTTCGCGTCCCAGACCCGGTGGCTTAAAACTCATGCCGGGCACGTGTGCGTCTGTGCCCAAGATCCCGAGAGGAGAATGGAGGAGAAGGAATTGCAGCGTGACCATCCCCCCTGAGGGGGTGATTTCTCGCTTTCTGTCTCTCTGTCCCTCTCTGTCTGTCTGGTGAGCGCACACGCCCTACAGCGAAAACCTCTCAAAAAAAAAAAAAAAGTGAATGTCCAGCTATGTGTGGGCACTGAATGGAATCATAAGCAAGTCCACTGATTGATCTTTAAAATGAATCAGAATCTAACCGTGCCACATCATTTATCATCTCAGTTGGAACATTATGATAGTCATTTGGTTCCATTACTCTTGGGTTGATAAATTCTATTTTTCACTGCAGTCAGAAAAAAAATTAAATCAGATTATATCACATAATTATTCTGGTTATAACATCCCAATGGCATTATATGGTAATCAAATAAAATCTATTCTCTGTATTCTGATCAAATTATTACATTCTCTTTTTTGAGCTGTTAATCAGCTTGCTTGCTTGCTTATTTATTTATTTACCTACTTATTTATTTTTTGCTATAGTGCATGTGCACTTGCCAGAGAGAGATTGAGGGAAAGAGAGAGAGGAAAACTAAGAAATCACTCCCTGGGGACGATGGCCATACCACATTTCTTTCTCTTCCATGTTCCTCCCCAGATTTTTGGGCACATGCCTCAGAACTTTGGCAGGCACGCGCACACACACGCACACACACACCACCTGTCATGTTTCTTAAGTTTCTGGGTCTAGGACTGAACTGTACAGTTGACCATGTGGGATCTAGCCATCTTAATGCCCTTACCACCTACTGGCCCAATTCAGCTTATCTTTATGCTGCATTTTAGTTTCACTTTTTGTTTAATCAAAACAGTTTTGGCCCTTTCTATTTTTACTTGCAAAATGTATGTGCTGTTTGAGCTGCAAAGAACTCCTTCTCCTCCATACTTGGGATGTGCACATGTCCATTATTTTGGTGAAATAATTCTCCCTCTCTCTACTCATTGCTTTGACATGGAATTAACTATTTATGAACTCCTACTCTCAAAAACAAAAGGAAAGACATATGACCATCTTAGCTCAAATTAGAGTCCTGTCTCCAGGACAAAATATTGGTATCTATGATATAAATATGACTCCACCCAAACCAACTGGTCTTTCTCTGTACTACCTCATCCTCTATTTTGTCCATGGAGTTTTGGGGGGCCATAAGTTCAATTCCATGGTACCAAAAGACCTGAGAGACATGAGGTAGCACATGGAGAAAGTTAAGACCATAAACAATGGAGAAAGATTTAAGGGTATTTGTTTCTATTAGTTGTATGTATTGACTGGAAAAATTAAACTAAATCCAAACATGGTTAAGAGTACAGTCGACAAATCCCACTTTTTCATTAAATGATTTTAGTTGCACTTCCATTATTTCCAACCAAGGAGTCCCAGCTAATTCACTAAACACATACATCATCCAATTATTAAATGTCAAAGATCTCTTAAAAACTTCCAGGCTCTATACTGCAAACGTTCAGTAGTCACCATTTGAAAGTTTTCAACTCCTGTTTTTCATTGAGGAATATCATTTTTTAAAAAAAAGGGACATATTAAGTTTGAATAAATTATTTAATGCTTTGTTTCTCCATGCTAAAGGTTGTCTGTGCATATAGATTGGGGAGTACTGCATATTGGCCAGCACAAGCTCTCTAAATCCCCAAGAAACCACTTGTCTAAATTTCTCTCCATAGAATCCCATCTTTGCAACAGAAAGGGATTCCAGTTCTCCTTTTGGTCTGGAAGCAATGGCTTAAATATCTTTCTTTCCAGAGGCAGAATTCTGATTCTTCTCTGGGACTATAAGCCTTAGCCTCATCTTAATGATAGAATAACATGAGGAAAAAATACTGAGAAGGAGCTACTTAGCAGATAATACTTCAAACATGTCATCTCATTTTATATGAAAATCAATTAATGTGTTAATATTAATTTTACTGATTAATATAAAGTACCATAAAAACCTTTAGATAAATACTAACAAAAAGTGTGATGTTACTGAAAAGTAATTTTTGAGAAAAAAAATAGAGTCATGTAGAAATGCCAGAATAGAAGTTTACTTTCTTGATATGATAAAGAATTTTTTAAGCCAACTGCCAACAACATACATAATAGTGAAGTACTATAGTCATTCCCATTAAAATCAGGAACAAGACAAAGACATCATTATTTTTTAACATTGTCTGGAAGTTCTGTCCAAAGCAATAAAGCATGAGACAGAAATAAGAGATGTAACTATTGGATATGAGACAAAAGTAGCATTATTTGCAAGTGGTAGAATTATATATAAGGAAATGGAAGAGAGTTGAGGAATTCCTCTTAGATTGAATTTACCTTCAGGACAATTTTTATGCTCTAAAATAACATTAAGAATAAGATACTTGATTGCACTTCCAATATAGCATCTTATATATGTTAAAGACATTTAAACCAAACATTCTAAATCCTGAAAACACATGAACCAGTCTATCCTCTACATACGCATACACACAGCCACTGCCTAGGACTATTGCTGTATGAGGCTATATAAAGAAAAGTATTAAATATTTATATTCTTTTGCAAGTGCTAGGTTATATTGTGATGACAAATAATCTTCCCAAACAACTGTAGTTTTCTAAAGTTTATTAATTTCTCCCATGAGAGAGCAAGAAGAACTCTATACAAGGCCTCCATGCCATGAGCCATGTGGCCTCAGCCAGCCCAGATTATGGGGATACATACACATGCCCAGCCTCTCAGGGAGGCTGTAGGCCATGAACGTGAACCCTTCCCATGTGGGCCCAGCCTTGCAGAGAATTCCATTACCACTGTGCCACTGTCTGGTCTCATTCTCATTACATGATTTTGGTCATGGAAAGGGAACTCTGGTCCATATGGCACTCCCTCAGGGACCAGGTACTGATGTTCTCTGTGGAAAGGAGAAAGAAATATGGCAAGTCTCTAGAGTCTATCACTGCTTCTGCTTACATTTCATTAGCCAAAGCAAGACAAATGTCATGCCTAACTTCAGAGGGTTGAGTAGAGCATTACTAACTATAATCTAACTGAAAGATACAGCAGCTGATGGCAATACTCAATCTAAAGACCAAGAATTCAGGCCATCATGGTGGCACAGTTGGTAGCAAAGTAAACTGCAGTGCTGGAGCTCAATGGCAGACTGGGTTCAGAGCCTTGGATCGACTTGAAAACATGCTGAGTACGTACATATGTGTCCAAGATCCTGATAACTTCGAAAGTTGAGGAAAGGGGATTGTGGTGTGATAAAACTCTGTTGGGGTAGTTCTCTCTCTCTCTCTTCCTTTCTCTCATTTGCACATGTACTCTCTCTCACTAATTTTGAAATGCTAAACTTTACAAATAAAGATTAAGAATTCAAACTCCAGAAATAGTGCCTGGGTTTTATGAATTTATGAAAATTATTTAGTGAGAAACTCAACTATTTTGTGCCAAGAATGTACTCTTTTAGTTGCTTGGAATGATCAGTAAATAAAACAGAAAAATATCTCTGTCTTTGGTGATCATTTTGAGAGGG
>NW_006160067.1:368396-382053 GCF_000334495.1 Tupaia belangeri chinensis
TACTAAATGACAACATTGCAGAGAATTTTAGGATAAATGTATAGGTTACTATAAAGACTTTGGCTTAACTATGAGAAGATAGGGAACCATAGGTGTTTCTCTCAGGAATGACATTACCTAAATCACTTATCGTAAGGATATGTTGGCTACTTTGTTGGCAAAAGACTCTAATGGAGCAAGCATCAGAGCAAGGGACTCTCCAAGGTTACTGTAGCATTACATAGGAGAGACAGATCAAAAACTGTGGTAGCAGTGAAAGTGCTGAGAAGTACACTCAGAGCTAAATATATCTTGAAATTTCAGACACATTCTGGGTATATTTTGAAAGTACAGTTATTTATTGATTACATGTGGAGTATGAAAGAGAGAGTCGATTAGAACTGCAAGATTTTTAGTGAGTCATTAACTAAAATGAGTAGAGAATAGAGGAGCCCTGTTTTGGTCATGTCAAGCTTGAAATGCTACTGCTACTTAGACCACCAAGAGGTGTTGAGTAGGAAGGTAATGCTTTTAATAGAGTTCAGGAGGGGGCTCCTAGCCAAAGCAAATGTGTGTGTTCTCATAAAGGGTGTATTTAATGTCTTGGTACCCAATCAGATCACCATGGAAGTGCCTATGTTGGGTTTTCAATAGGTTGGTAAGTAGAAATGGCATAGAATAATGGTATATAGTAATCACTCAGTAGATGTTAGTCATTGCTACTATGTTTCTTTAATGGATGGGGATTCCAAAATATTTAGTTTCTATCAAATTAATTTATAGTTCTGATGTCATCACAACCAAATTTATTTTGCTGACAAAAGGAGAAAGTAGAACTATTCTGAAGGTTGTCTAGAAATGAAACCAATGGTGCAATTATTTTAGATATTTAAGTATAATAGTATCAGGAGAGAGGTTGAGGGTACTGCTCATGTACCCCCTAATTTTATACAAATCAGACAATTTCTCCAAGTGTAGAACCACTTCAAAAGACAACAGTAAAATAAAAGAAATGTAATACTTAGTTCAATAACAGATGGTATATGTGTGTTTCTATTTATGTCTCTATATAATATTGATATATTAAAAACACATTGCAAACTAAAGTGGAAAGGAATAATCTTGCCAATCAATTAATTGTGTTGGGAAAGATGCCTATCCTAAATTGTTAGAATATTAGATCCTTATTTCAGATTTTATACCAAAATAAATTTCAAATGGTTTGAAGAGTTTAAAAATGACATAAAACGGAAGAAATTTTAAGTAAATATTCATTTGTGTTTTCCCTTTTATATTTTCTTCTTTTTTAGAGAGATATTTTTGCTGTAGGGCATGTGTTTTCACTGGAGAGACAGAGAAAGCCAGAAAGCCAGAAATAACCCCTGCAGGGGTGATGGCACCCCACAATCCCTTCTCCTCCATTATTTTTTCAAAATTTGGGGCATGCATATGCATGTGCCTGTCATGAGTTAAGCTGCTGGGACCAGGACTCAAACTGTTGTTGACAACGTGGGAGTCCAGTGATGTAACCATTATGCCATCTGCTGCTCCCCTATCTGTGTTTTCCTAAAAAAATATATATCTTGTGCATGTAAGCTATAGAGAAATAAAATATTGAAATATTTGATCATGAACATTTATCCCAAAAAGCAAATGGTAAACTTAGAAATATATCTGAAAATATATGAATAGGAGTAAATAAATTATATTAATATGTTAACACTGGTTTAAAGTCATTAATAAAATAAAAGTTAATAGCCTAATAGAAAACTGGGAAGAGAGATAAGCAAACAATTCATGAAATTAGAAATACATATGCTTCTTCTAACATAAAAGTTTAACATGTTAAAATTTGGAAACAAATGTATATTTCAAGACTATTCAATTCTTTTTCTACATTTTTTTTTTGAGAAATTTTCATTGTAGGGCGCGTGCGCTCGCCAGACAGACAGAGAGAGACATAGAGACAGAAAGCGAGAAATCACCCCCCAGGGGGGATGGTCACGCCGCAATCCCTTCTCCTCCATTCTCCTCTCGGGATCTTGGGCACGCACGCACACGCGCCCGGCGTGAGTTTTAAGCCACCGGGTCCGGGACACGAACCGCGGTCGACTATGTGGGAGTCCAGCGACATAGCCATTACGCTAACTGCTGGTTCCCAAGACTATTCAATTCTTTTTGACAGACGTTTTTGCTTTAGGGTGTGTGTGCTCACCTGAGAGACAGAGAGAGGCAGAAAATGAGAAATCACACCCCCCCCCTCGCCGGAAAATGGTAACATTACAATTACTTCTCCTCCATTGTCCTCTTAGAACTGTGGACACACACACACACACACACACACACACACACACACACACACACAGTAGCCCCGGGTGTTTGAAGCCACAAGGTCTTGGTCTCACACCAAGGTTGACCATGTGGGAGTCCAGCACCTTAATCATTACTCCACCTACTGCTCCAAGACTATTTAAATTTTTTAAATTGTATACTTGTAAATTTACAGTGAAGCAAATATTCTCTTAGAGTCCCAGAAGAAGTTAATATCATACAACCACTCTAGAAAGCAATTAGGCTAAACAAATCCAGAGAACTAAAAGACACACATGTGTCAACCAACTAATTACACATTTTGGAGTTCATTCTAAGGATATATCAAGAATGTAAACAATAATTCTACACTAAAGCATTTTTTTACTGTAGTGATTTTTATAACAGTATGCACTGAAAAGCAATCTAAGCCTTAAACAACAGAGAATTGCTTAAGTAATGATCAATACAAACAATATTATATTATGTAGCAATTGAAAATTATATTTTCATATCATTTTAATGAAATAAAATGCCCTCTCTGCATAGTATATGCAAGAAGAGGTGTGAAAAACTTCAAATACAGTACAAGCTATCTATGGCTAAATATATATCTATTATATATATACACATTTATGTATATCAATAAAACATAATTTCTGTGTGTTGATAGTATTGTTTCCTTATGTATTACATATTAAAAGTGTTTATATTGCACATATGCTAATTTTATATGATTAAGTGTAACAATATATAATAAAATTTATTAGACACAATCATAGAGTTAAAACTGTATATTTGTATCTGTCTGTTCTCATACCATATCAAGGATATAAATATTTGAAATACTAGAGAAGGAGAGGTAGTTTTAATTCAAGAAGGAGTCTTGTAGTGAGCACTACTAATTAATTATTGCCATTCAACATAATGGTTGTTTCACATTTAAATTTTTTTAAAAATTCACACACACACTTTCAGCTTCATTGATCTCATTTGACTCTATTTAGGTAGCTTAGAACTCTGCACCATTGATAATTCAAGAACGTATTAAACCAGGATCATCCCTTCAATATTCAAGTCAATGTCGTTCAATCATACATGTGTACTCTTTCTTCTCTATTTAGAATGTCAAATAAACTAACAGGACCCTTAAGGCATCTTATATTTTCACATGCTCAATCTGGCAGTTCTATGCACCTTCATTTCTCTCGTTTCACCAACACTTTTGTCCTCATGTGAAGTTCTATTCATATTTTAAAACCCAACTAAAATAACATTCCTCTTTGAATTCTTCCTTGAAAAAAACATCTGGTATTTCTTCTGTGGTGTCATCTATTGTTTAATATACTTTATTCAAACATTAAAAAAATAGATAAGAGATTTGTGGGACACAGATATGGCTTATTACCCATTGATGAGGACATGTATAGTATTCTCAATGGGGCTGGACTGAGGTGTATATCATGCTGGGTAAAGTCTCTTTATAATCTAAATGATGTATAGCAACTGAATATATAAATAATAATAATAATAAAATTGAAAATAATTGAGATAGTTTGTAGCTGTTCGCATGTTTACCTATCCAGAAGTACTGTGAGTCTTGAATAAAAACACCATTTCCATTTCATCTTTGAATTTCCAAAAGGGTAATTAAACATCTTCCTCCTGAATGGAGGTGCTCCATAATCACGAGTTAGAAGCCGCAGAATGTGCTCTATTAAAAACCTGACCTCTGACATTTGAGGAGATTCTATGAGTCACAGTTCAGAGCTTGTTTTGTTATTATACAACAGTGCTTGACTTAGTAAATAAGTCTATATATTTGAATATTCAGTAAAAATGCCCATATGTCTGTGTAACAGCTATTGTGGTGTTTATCTATTTATTTTTATTGAAGGAAAGGCTACATGAAATTGGTAACTACTGGTAGCAAATTCCAAAAGTCAATAATAGTAAAATGCCTCCTCAATATTCTTAATTATAGTTTAATACTGCTTTTTTATGTCAAATTTCTAAATTGTTCATCCTTTTCAAAGGTCAGAACATTCATACCAATAACGACAAGAACATAATGGAAGAATTTAATGAATTGTTCTTTTGAATTTATTTGGCAATATGAATTAAAACTGGCCACACTTCTTGACAAAGAATCTTAAATAATTAATATAATTTGATGCTTGAACTGTAGGCCTTAAAGAGAAATTTCTGTTTAATTTCTTCAGAATTCAAATTCTAAAAGTTGTGCATTGAATGACATTTAGTTTGCAAGAATATAATGAAAGCTATATTTGGATTACTTTGAGGGGCACAAAATTAGTCCTGGGGTCATCCATCTTCAACCAACAAATGATAGGATTCATTTTACAGGTGTACCTGTTACATACAGGAGTAACTTCTCGAATTAATATCAACGGTGGAGGGAAATGCATAGGATGTCATTTTCCATCTAGTTCTAGATTTGAAAGATTTTCCCTATTTAAGCCTTAAACTCCCACTTCAGTTTAAAAAGTGTATGTCTCTTTTCCTTTCCTATTCTAGGCATAGTCATAATAAATTGGAGACATGAAATGCAGAATTACAGAGATGGAAAGAATCCCAATATATCAACCTTTCCAAGTATACTCTTTGGTATTGCCTGCAAAAAAGAGTCATACATCCAGATGAATTTATTAAATGCAGCCCACACCACCCCCACCTCAAATGTGCCGTGGAGAGCAGCTGCAGCCGCACAGTGACACAGCACTCCAGGATGCTGATGCCACAGGGGAAGATCTTGGAGTCCTTGTCCTGAGATTTCCTTGGATACACTGGGCACGCCTGTGTGTGTGCCATGATCCTGGCCGACTGAGGCTGGGGGTCTTGTGGTGGGGAGATCTGGTGGCTAGGGGTGCTTATTTTGCTGTCTCTTTATCTCTCTGTCTTCCTCATGGAAGAAATAAACTTTTTTTAAAAAATGATTTATTATGTTGATTATTTAAAATGCTGAGAAACTGTATAAAGAAACTAATTTCAATTTGATTAACCCAGAAATTCACAAAAATCATTTAACAGAATATTTTTATTATGTCTTGCTAAGATGATAACATTTAGGTTCTGTTCTTGATTTTAAAAGTAACTTTATGGGACTGGCAAGTGGCTTGGTGGTTAAGGTGCTAGATTCCCACGTGGCTGACTGCAGTTCGAGCCCCAGACCTGGCGGCTTACATTCTCACTTTCTGTTTCTGTCTCTATCTCTGTCTCTCTCTGTTCAAATTAAAAATAATAAAATAAATATTTCTTTAAATAATTAACTCTATTTGTGCATTTTTTGAGTATTAAATGTTCTTCTAGTTCTCTTCTTTTTTTCAGCTTCGTTATCTTTTTAAATTTTAATTTATTTTATACATTAAATCACTATGCATCACTATAGCTTGTAAAGTGAATTTACCCAACATGAATACATTTCACATCGTCCAGTTGAAGAAACCACACACATTATCATCAACAGATAGTCATCCACTTCTGTGTCCCACACGTCTTGCCTATTTTTATTTTCTAAATTTGATGTATCTTAAAACTTTATTTTTTTCCATTAGTTCATTACAACTCGATTAATGATGTTGACTAAATTATCACTAAGTTTGATGGCAAGATCATTCTTGTATGTCAAATGCAGCTTCAACTCTAACTGAACAATTAGCATGTTCTCTAATGAATATTTTTACAAATATGGTTTCCCATAACAAATGTATTGTGACTGCTGTAGGCTGAATGTTTATGTCTACATATATTGAAGCCTAATCTCCCATGTGACGGCATATGAAGTTGGGGCCTTTGATCATTAACCATGAGAGTGGAGACCAATAAGTGAAATTAGTGCCGTCATAAGGTTAGATGCAAGAAAGATGATCTCTCTCTCTCTCTTCCTTTTTCTCTAATGTGAGGGTGAGGGTACAATGAGAAGATGATCATTTGCAAACCAGAAAAGTGTCGCTACCAGGTATCACCTCTGCTAGCCTGTTGATCTTAGATGAGCTTCCCAGCTTTCAGAAGTGGGAAGAACCAGCAGTTGACATAATGGCTATGTCGCTGGACTCCCACGTAGTTGACTGTGGTTCAAGTCCCAGACCGGGTAGCTTAAACTCATGCCAGGTACAAGTGCATGCATGCCCAAGATCCCAAGAGGAGAATGGAGGAGAAAGGATTGTGGTGTGGCCATCCCCCTGGGGGGTGATTTCTTGCTTTCTGTCTCTCTGTATCTCTCTGTCTTTCTGGCAAGCACATGCACCCTATAGCAAAAAAACCTCTCAAAAAAAAAAAAAAAGATGTGGGAGAAATAGATTTCTGTTGTTTAAGCAACTCCATCTATGGTATTTGTTACAGCAGCCCAAATTGACCAATACAATACCTCAGGGTTTTAAATCCAACAGGAACTTAGACAAAAATCTAATTATACTTCACAATAGGGAAAGGTACAATGGGAGGAAACATTTGACAGATGGAAAAATGTAAAAAAATAGAAAAATAGATTAAGTTCATTATGAAATTAACTAAACTCTGTTGTGTAGCAGGAAATTTCACAAATTGGTTTAGTTATACATATTCATTATGATTAAAGCATGCATGATGATATTTCTATTTGTCCCGATAATTTCAACCTAATTGTTGACTTATCATGTATTTTTCATTTTTATCCTTGATTATCTCTTGATTGAATAATAAAATCTATTCATTATAAAGTGAAAAAATAAATTTTATAATTTTAGCATGTAAGCATATTTGAACATTTTCCTTATGTATCAGTTGCCTGTCAATTTTGGGCTCAACCTATTTGTGCAAAAAGATTTTCATTTTTTTCCATTTTCCTCATTAACTACTAATTCAGTCTTATAAATTTACCGATCTTTTCCAGGTCTGGCCGAATTACATACTAAGAGGTTTATACACTTTCAGTTTCCACAAATCTTTGAAGCGAACCACCTACATGTATTAAGTACCTGCTGTACGTTGTCCTTGGATACACTGCTAGGTGTGGAAATATAGTGACAGGAAAACAGTCCCTCATCGCACAGTTTCCTGTCCTGCATACAGCCTGGAAAAGTCAATAGCCACCCAAATAGAGGAAGCTTACACTGTGGTGAAGTGCTTCTAAGAGCACATACAGGACTTTAAGAAAACTTCTTTGTTTCAAAATTGTTTAATTTTATTTACTCATTTATTTATTTTAATTTGACCAGAGAGAGAGAGAGGGGGAGTGAGAAAGCAAGCCGCCAAGTCCAGGATTTGAACTGTGGTCAACCATGTAGGAGTGTCCAGTGCCTTCACCACCATGCCACCTGCTGGTCTCAATGTATAAGAAAACCTCTAATAGGGGGGTGTTGATCTACCTACAGAGATCATGAAGTATTTTCCCTGAAGAAACTTAAGAGTGAGCTGAGATGAAAAGAAAAAAAAAGAAAAGGTGTTAATTCAGCAAAGGGCAAGAGGGAGGAGGGGTATAGAAGAGAGGTTGTGGAAGAGGCTGAAGAAAGCAGAGGCAAAAGGAGCAGAGTAGATTAGAGTGAATTAAAGAAGGGGGGGTGGGCATTGGCTAGAGACCCAGGTTGTTCCACAGGACATGAGCCTGGAAAGGTGTGCAGGAGCTGGCCTACAGAATAGATCCTTGTCAGAAACACCTGGGTCTTCATCCAAAGAAAGCCCAAAGTAAATGCATTCAATTGTTTTGAATAAGGGTTGAAATGACTACCTTTACATTTCCAGAATGTATTCCGTTTGAAATATGAAGGAGAGATTAAAGGAAGACAACCATAGAAATAGAACACTTGGGATACTATTACAGCTGCCCAAATTTTAACGACTCAGAAATGCAATGTCTTTAAAAATGTTCATGCACTTTATTGATATGTAGAGATTTGCAAGCTGAATAAATAAAAAAAGTAAGCTTTTCCTTGTTTCAGCATGTCCCGAGGAAAGAAGCTATTTGATTTTGTTTCCCCTTCCTATGTATGGAAAGATACCTGGAGGAGAATTACACTCAGAAATACACTAGAAATTCACTTTTGAGATCTATGGGAAGTCCTTCGAATAGGAAGTCATTTTCCTGAACTAGATTCAAGAAGAGACCTCTGTGAGTGCCAAACAGAAGACACATTTAATCATGATAATATAAAGATAGTACACCTAATATATATTAAAAATGTATACTATGCTAAATCCATGATATGGGTGGTCTCATCCACTCCCCACAGTGACCTTGTCAGTGAAGTTAAACAACTGCCTCAAGGTCTACAGGAAGACTGCACTCTTAACCAAGCACAGTGACTCTTATAATAAGTGCTCTTTTTAAAAAGAGAAAAATGTTATTGTAGGTCATTAGAACTCTCTTTTGAGTTCTGTATCCTTTTAGGACCCTGAAAAAAAAATCTATGAAATAAAACATCTTTTGAGAAACTTTATATGCATAGTTTCTCTGTACTTAATTTTAGAACCTTCAAAAATTCCTTACACCTAATCCTGCCATTTATAGGACTCTGGGAACACTGATGGTCTAAATTCATCATTATCCTATTTGATGATCTCACTGTTAATAGCTATTACATGTGACCAGCAGAGGACATAATGATTATGTCGCTGGACTCCCACATAGCCAACTGTGGTTCAAGTCCCGAGCCCAGAGGCTTCAAATGCCGAGGCACGTGTGTGTGCATACCCACATCCTAAGAGGACAATGGAGGAGAAGGGACTGTGATGTGCCCGTCCCTCTGGGGGGTAATTTTCACTTTCTGTCTCTCTGTCTCTCTGGTGAGCACATATGCCTTATAGAAAATATCTATCAAAGAAAAAGATATCATGCATATGGTTATTATACACTTTGATTTGATTAATCAGAATTAAACCATCCATAATCCCCTAATGGCTTTTGTAGATATGGAAATAAATAGGAAATTATTCAAATGGAATTTTTTAAGTTAATCAGGTTTCAGTGTAAAAGAGGAAAGTAAGCAACTGTATCTCAATTCCAACATGAGAATGTCTACCACCCCTTAATTCCTCCCTCTATCTGTGCTACCATCAATTTAAATTCTAACAGTAACTTTTATTTTTATTTTTTAAGATTTTTTTCATAGTGCATGTGCACTACTCACCAGAGAGATAGAGAGACAGAGACAGAGAGAAGGAAAGTGAGAAACTCCCCAAACGAGATAACCATGCCACAACTCCTTCTCCTCCATTCTACTCTCAAGATTTGGGGTACATATGCACATGCACCTGGCATGATTTTCAAGCTCTGGGTCTAGGTCTTGAACCGGCATCAGCCATGTGGGGTCCAGCAACCTTACCCACTATGTCACTGGCTGGCCCATCATCATCTTTCATGAGATCAGCAAAGGACCTACTGGTTCTCTTTGGTAAACTAGTCTCAGACTTTAATACCTTATTGTAGAGAAAACTGCAAGGCATTTCAGAGGAAACGAGGAAAGGATATTGAGAAATACCTCTATTTATTGATCTTATATACTTGGAACAGAAAAATAACTACTGAGAAAACGAAGCTAGTAATATGGGCCTAAAAAAAAAAACAAAAACAAACAAACAAACAAACAAAAACAAAAGGCCCAGAAGATGACATAGCAGTTACATCCCTGAACTTCCATATGGCTGACCCCAGTTCAAGTCCCAGATGCAGTGACTTGAAAATGATGCCAGGCACATGTGTGCACCTCCCCTAGATCTCTGGAGAAGAATGGAAGAGAAGAGACTGTGGCTTGGCCATCCTCCCTGAGGAGGGGTGATTTCTCACTTTCTCACCATCTACATCTCTCTCTTTGGTGAGTGCAAGCACCCTGAGGCAAAAACCTCTAAAAGAGAAAGAAGAAAGAAAGAAGAGAAGGAAAGAAAAAGAAAGGAAGAAGAAAGAAAGAAAGAAAGAAAGAAAGAAAGAAAGAAAGAAAGAAAGAAAGAAAGAAAGAAAGAAAAGAAGAAAGAAAGAAAGACAAGAGAAAAAGAGAGAAAGAAAAGACAAGAGAGAGAGCAAGCAAGCAAGAAAGAACAGAAAGAAAGAAAGAAAGAAAGAAAGAAAGAAAGAAAGAAAGAAAGAAAGAAAGAAAGAAAGAAAAAACAGGAAGAAAGGGAGGAAAGAAAGGGAAAGAAAAGGAAAGAAATAAAGGAAAAAGAAAGCAATAAAGCAGATCTTGCTCTTAGATCCCTTACTACTTGCATAAGTTTTTCTGGACCTACTATGTCCTCACGTAAAATCAGACTCAATCACTTTCAGAGCATTAGAAAGTCTTTGAATACCAAAACTGGTGGGTGCTAATGTGTACATGCCCAGAATCTTAAAAAGGGGGAAAGAAGGAGGGGAAGGGATGGCAGTATGATCATTCCCCATGGGAAGTGTTTTCTCTCTTCTTCCTTTCTTTCTGCCTCTCTCTGGTGAGCACAAGCACCCTCCAGTGTGCGAATGTGCATACACAGGTGCACGCACGTGCACACACACACACACACACACACACACACAGATGGCTGAGCTATATCTGAGGGGATTAATAGGTTCTATCCAGTTGGTGGAGAGGAAAAAAGCATTCTAAGTACAAGAAACAAGATGAGAGAAGACCTGAGATTTGATAAAGAATCTGTTATAATCAAACAACTGCAAAAAAGTGGCATGTGGTTAGACCATAGCAGATATTTGACAGAGGGGAGGAACAGGAAATTGGACAAAAGAGGCAGATGCTGATATTCGCAGCACTTAAGGAACACATATAGATGTTACCCTAAAAATTATGAGCAACCCTCAAAGAGTTGAACTTGGATTAATTCATAGTTTCTCAGATGGAAACAGAGACATTCCTAGGTGGAAATGTTGCATTAGTTGATAATAACAGCATTAGACAAATGATGCTACACTGCAGTGGGGCAGCAGCTGGCATTATCATGCAGTCTTTCTGGTGGATATATGTCACGTTTTCAATTTATGGGTGAGGTTTTCAGAACAAGAAGATTAAGTTGCTTCCTTGCATCCTCAATTTAAAAAAAATCCTGCATAGTATCTTGTACACAGAATGTTATTTTTTAAGTACACATTTTTATTCTGACTGGAATAGGCTTATAGTTTAATTTTTTCAGGATAAGTCTTCTGTTTTTATTTGAAGAAATGCATCATTTAATCATGGAGATGTTTTGAGAAATACATTGTTTGGAAATTTCATCACTGTGTTTTACATTAGGGCTCTGGTCCATTTTGAATTCCTTTCCATGAAAGGTGAGAGGTTTCTGTTTAGATTTATTTTTCTTTCTTTTTTTTTTTTTATTGCGGGGAGAGGGGGTGGCATGTGGATGTTTCAGCATCATTTGTATAAAAAACTATCATTTCTCCATTATACATTTGACTCCTTTGTTAGAGATCAGTTGACAAATGCAGTGTAGGTGTATTTCTGAATTCTACATTCTGTTCCACTGATCTCTCTCTCTCTTTGTTGGTTTTTTTTTTTTTTTTTTTTTTTTGGGGGTTTTTTCTTTAGGGCACATGTGCTTGCCAGAAGACGGAGACAGAGAGATAGAAAGCGAGAAATCATCCCCCAGGGGGGATGACCATGTCACAATCCCTTCTCCTCCATTCTCCTCTCTGGATCTTGGGCACGCACGCACTGGCACCTCGCATGAGTTTAAGCCACTGGGTCCGGGACTCTAAACGCAGTTGACTACATGGGAGTCCAGCGACATAGCCATTACTCCAATTGCTGGTCCCTGTTCCATTGATCTCTTTATCTATCCTTTCACCAAGACCATGCTATCTTGATTTCTATAACTTTACAAAAACTCATGATGTCAAGGAATATCATTCCTTCAAGTTTATTTTTTTATCTTCAATACTGTACTCTTCTGTGTTCTGGGTCTTTTGCCTTTGCATATACACTTAGAACCATTTTGTCAACATCTACTGTATAACTTGCAGGAATTTCATTTTATTTTATTCTTACAGGAGGGCACATATGCTTGTGGGAGAAAGACAAAAAAAATAGAGACAGAGAGCAAAACATCACTCCCTCGTGGGGAGTCATCACTGATACCCCTTCTCCCATCTCCCCTTGCTTCCAGAATTTTGAGCACATACACAAATGTGACTAGTGTGTTTGTTAAAAGTTTACATATTTAGTTCATACTCTGAATATATAATATTTTATTCTATTCCCTTACAATTACAAGTGTTGCATTTTTAACTTAGCAGGCATTTTAGTATGCTGTAGAAATTGTGTTGGATATAAATTACCTTCCAGTGACAAATTTCCCCATAACAAATTTTATAGAAAAGCTTCTTTGAAGCTCTAAATTTAGAAACCGTCAATTAGAATTGGTTTGTTATCCTGGACTTACTTGTAAATAAGTAGTCAGTAGTAAAACATCAAATGTATTTACCAAACATATTCATGAATCCCCTTTTATAGGCCTTTATTAAATTATCCCTCTCATATTATAAAATGGTCCTTTCTAAAGCTTTCTTCCACAATCCCTTCTGATTGAGGTTAGGAACAAGGCCTTCACTTGTTTGGGCAAAAGGAAGGTTTCATAGATGGGTACCTGACCAAGAGTTGGAAGGAAAGATGTTGTTTCTCTAGAATTCTTGACCGTTAGAATGATATAAGATCTGGCACTGTTAGACAGTATTTTTGTTCACGAATTTTCACTGTCCTTATTTGAAAAAAGATCATACATTACACTGCCATTGATGTCATAGATGGCTGTGTGGTGGTATTACCTACTAAAATTTGACATGAAATGTGTGTCATTTCTGAGCAAAAGTATTAAGAAACAGTACATGGTTTACATAGTTTCTTCTTCTTTGCCACACAACGTCCCAGAGAAGTAACTTCATTGATACCCTGTGTTAGAGAGTCAGCATGAAATGAATTTGCACCTGTCCTGTGATGGACATGTGGCATCAGAAAGAAATAAATCTTTGATTTTGTAAGACAGTGCTATTTTGAGTTTGTTAAGGTATCTTGAGTAAGACCATCCTGATCAACAGATAAATTGGTTCTGTCATCATAAAAATCAAAGTATATAGCATTGATTTAGGATTGTCTGCAAAGACAGCTACAGTAATTCTTCCCATTAGGGGTACGGCTCTCCCAAGGAAGTTTAGTAAGCTTAAACGTAAGTGTGGGGAGAGTGATGATGGTAATAAAAGGAAATATGGGGGCCCAATCCTGTGGCATAGTGGCTAAGGAATCTAGACACCCATGACTGACCATGGCTTGAGTTCCACCCCCGAAGGCTTGAAAAACATATTAGGGACACGTGCATGCATGCTCAAAGTCCCAACAGGATGGAGGAGGAATAGTGGTGTGACCACACCCAATTTAAGGGATACTTTCACCCTGCCTTTCTC